>NC_135641.1:42009596-42259596 GCF_053574225.1 Canis aureus | reverse complement strand
CTCCAATCTGCACTCAACTTTGCCGGTGCCTCCTTGCTCACTGTCCACCCCTCACCTGAATGAATTCCTGAATTTTTATTAAGATGCGTAACATTTCATCCCACTAATGACTTCTTTAGTCTTAGTCTCCATATCTGATTATTTATGATTTGCCTTCATACTAGATGGTAAGTGCTTAAGCTCAGTGTGTATATGTCTGTGTGCGTTACTAATGTGCCCAGACTGGATTTGTATTCCAGTACGTGGCATGTAGCAGCCCACAAGGTAAATGCTCCAAAAATACACATTGAATTCAATCAACATGTATTTTCTGAGTTACTAGTGTTCTGAAAAATTATGTTCATTTGTCTAGTCATTAATACAAATCTACATAAATTATGCACCTGTCTGTTCTTTTTGGCAATTTACATTTCGCTAGATGATTTTGCTTTCTTTCCAGTTGACAGTTTGTGATTTGCTGTCCATGCATATCTTCCTTCTCGTTTCCAAGCTTGCCCCAATCAAAGGTAGGTTACAGAGCTATGACTCTTTCCTCTGTCTCGTTGACACACATCCCTGTCACCTGCCTCTGTCTTGTTCTGACATTCTTATCTTTCGCTCAAGTTCTGTTTTTAAAAGATGACTCAGTAAAATAAATACATATATGTGGCATTATATTCAAGAGTTTGCCTTAATCTGTCATTTGAGAGATTAAAACTTTGTTCATTATTCCATCTTGTCCTTCTATTTGTTTTCTGGAGCTCCCCCTCCCCTTCTCTCTTTCTCCTTTGCCATGGACACTTTCCATTTCTCAGACATCATTTCTTTATTTTAATTTACTCTCTATCCTTCCCTCCCTTCTTGAGTCCTGGTGAAGAAGCTATGTTAGAGAAGGCTGGTTCGGGTTGGTAAGGACAGCAGGTCAAGAAGGAAGGCACTGGGCAGTGAGATATCCTAGAGTCATCCTACACGCCATCCCTTCCTCAGCCCTCCCAACAACCAGCCAATACCCCAATCCTACTGAACTGGCAAAAGACATCTCTTATCCTTTGTTTCCTCCTTTCTACTTGCCAGCCATTGCTTTGAGTAAGGCCCTCAGGGTCACTGAGACACCACTGCAATACTCTTCTACTTGTCTCTACTTTTATTTTTTAATCCATAAACTCTATCATTTATAATGTCGGAGAGAATATTCTATAGTGTTCATCTGATCATGTCAAATCCTTGCTTAAAAATTTTAATGATTTGCCATTACCTATATAAGACCTCCAAGCTCCTTAGACCCAAGATCTGGGACTGCCCAGAGCTCCAGGCTTACCTCTCTGCTCTCCACCTGGCCAAGCCAGCTCCCACCTCATCCCAGTACATACTCTCCCTCAATGGACAGACACTACTTCCTCGTGCTTCACAGTCCATTTCAAGTAAGATCATTGTGACAAAACCTTCCTCAATGGTTCCCTCCAAGATAGAACTGTCAATTCCCCCCTTTGGGCAGCCTCCTACCATGGATAACCTTTGTCTCCTTCCCTCATAGCACCTCTATCATGTGTTGCTTTAGTGGCTAGGGACACAGTCAATAAAGCTAAGCTACTTGGTTTTAAATCCTGGTTATGCCACTTTCTAGCTATGGAACACGTACAGTGTATATAACCTATCCGTGCATCACATTTCTCATCAGCAAAGTGAGGATATTAATAGTAGTGATTTCATACGGTTTTTGTGGGAATTAAGCAAGCTACTATATAAAACCCTTAAAACAATGGCTGGTCCTTGATAGGTATTGCATAATAGTTGCTTACCCCTTATGAGTAAACACCACATCTGGTTGTTTTTGTCCTAGTGTCTAGCATAGTCTCTAGGCCATATTAAATACTTCATAACCATCTTGTGAGAAAATGGACAAATGCATAAAAATAGGAAAAAGAGAAAAACCGATCTTTTGTTTCCCCAAGTTACAGCATTTTCATTGTTCCTCTCAAATGTGAAGGGGACTGCAAGGGTACAAATGCAAGCGTTCATAGTGTTTTAGTTGAGAGTTTTAATCGAACTTTCCAATACACACAGAGGGGTTCTGTTTTACTATCTCACAGAATTATATGAACATCAGTGGGCATGCAGCATGGGGAAAACACCAGCAAAAAAGGAAGCGGAACTGGCTGTGTAATTTGTGGGGCCCGGTGCCAAATGAAAATGTAGGATCCCTTGTTCAAAAATAATAATGAATTTCAAGATGGCGACAGTGGAACATTTAAGTATGAAGCCATCTCTCAGCACAGGGATCAGTATGCCTGCACAGATCGCCCTCCCATGAAGCCATCACTGCCAGGAATCTAACACTGTCTCCTCCATCCTCTATGCAATGTGTTTTGTGACACAAATCTGGTCTATGTTACTGCTGGGTTCACCTCTTGCAACTGGACTTGTAGCACAGAGTATAGGTCTGTAATGCTCTTACTTACCATCCCTCTCCACCCTGAACTGCCCTGGATCCAGCCTCCACTGTCCACTAAAAAAGCCAATGCCTCTCCATTTATCTCAGTAACCTAAGCTGCCCATTATCTGTCAGGCTCAAAACGCTCCTTCATTTATCAACCATTGATGGGCACCAACCATGTTTCACAAGCTCTGCCTGTGGTCTTATATATACAATAACGTCTCATTTTCTTGTTCGCCCCATTTTATAATGTGATTCCTGGCTTTCCTGGGGAAAGCCAGTAGTTGTTAATATCTAATAAGAGAAGAAAAGAACAAAATGACCCTCTGGATAAATGTACAGGTAATGGTGATTTGAACCAACTAAAGGCTAAATCATAAGCACAGACCACTGGAGGAACTATTTCATGTTATATAGAAAATCCCTTACACAGATCCAGTTAGGCCTCTTCTTAGATCATCTAGTGCTCAGGTTCTTCCTGTTTATTAACCCCAGGTGACATGCCTTAGCAGAAACAGTGGCAAGAAGTCCCATTACTGAGGTAGATGGTGTAACAAGGACAAAGAAAGTAAAATAATTACAAGAGAAGATATATTTGTCACAGGAGGGAGATTGGGGTTAGGTAAGAGGAAAAGGAAATTAAATTAGAAGGTGGGAAGGGAAAATGAAGCTTCTGGCCTGGAAAAGGAAAATCATTCTCTGTGCTTCTATTACACAAATGCGTTGTTGGCGTCCTGTATTAAAATATAAATTCAGTGCAGAGGCAATAAGGCTGGCAGTAACATGCACAGGCAGAGAGCCAAGAGCCTCGGCTGTTGGCAGCCACTCGGCCCTCAGGGCCCTTGCAACAGAGTCCAGGTTATATCTGTCAGACACTGAGACACTGAACATTGTTATTTCTTAGTTAAGGCCTCTGATGTTGGCTTTGAAATTTTCTTCATTTTGGGAGCCATAAACAAAATAGTGATTGTGGAGCAGAGAGGAAGAGAATATAGTCTTCCTTGCTCTGTCTGGTGAGAAATGATAGCAGGTGTAGGGTCGCTCAAATCAATGCGGATGGTGGGAGATGAAGGCTCTCCCCAACGACGTACATTGTTTCTTAAGGCTGTTTAGGTTTTCAATGAATATTTATCGGATCCCTTGGGAGTACTGGGGACAAAGCAGCGAAGAAGAAAACTCTTCTGGGGCAGACAGAGAGTAAATATGTAAGCACGTGAATGAACAAGATGATTTCATTTGGAGATAAGAACTTAATGAAAGAAATAATCCTGGGTATGTAAAAGAATACCTGGGTGGAGAGAGGTTACGCTAGCAGAGCGTTCAAAGTGGCATTTTGCCAAGACTTGAATTATAAGACTTAGACAGGCAAAGAGGGAGACGTCGTATATGCAAGTTCAAAAGTCCTGAGGTGGGATAGAGACTGGAAACCAAGACGAGACCAGCAAGGCCAGGATGCAGACAGGAAGCGGGAAATAGAGGGCAGGAGACCGCGGACGCGGCAGGGGTCACCCTGGAGGCTCTGACAGGCCACGGAGCCCTACGTTTATTTTAAAAGCAACAGGAATTCTTCCAGGGACGGAGAAAGGGGAACGATGATCTGATTTCAGACTTCGAAGGAAAACATCCCACTGGCGGCTCAGCCCACGTAGAGTGGGATTCGGGAGCAGGAAGGGCAATGGGAAGACCTGGTCTGAGGCTACTGTGGTAACTCGGAGGCTCCCGATGAAGATGAGGGAGGCGGAGAAGGAGAAGGTGCACAGGGTGGAAGGATAATGTCTGCAAGGCCCCGAGCACCAGGGTGGGCGCCGTCTCCACCTCCGAGAGGTCAGCTTGTGAAGAGAGAGGGTTGGCCTCTGCCAGGGAAGCCCCATCAGCTTCAAAATCAGTACGTGAGGGGCTCACCTCAAGCAGTCAGGATCCACCCCTCCTGCGGCCTCAGTTACTCAGAATATAAAATTGAAAAAAAAAATTCTTGAACAAAACCTATATATTTAAGCTGTCATCCTGCACACACTCTTTTTAAGCCTCTTGGTTTTTCTCTCACAAACGAGTATTTTGTCTGTGGGTTTTTGAAATGTGGTTGCTCCGTCCTCCCGCCCCGACAGCGTCAGGCCCCTGGGAAGCGGGCAGGGGTGTTTGTAAAGGCCCCAAAGCAGGAGCAGGAGCGGGGGAGGACTGGGAACCCCAGCAAAGGGGGAGGAAACATCGATACACACGACATACCCCACCCCCACTGACACAAACACACATTTTATTTTATGTTTTTAATTTTTTTGATTTTATTTATTCATGAGACACAGAGAGAGAGGCAGAGACCCGGGCAGAGGGAGGAGCAGGCTCCCTGCGGGGAGCCCAATGGGGGACTCGATCCCAGGACCCCAGGGTCATGACCTGAGCCAGATGCTCCACCACTGAGCCACCCAGGGGCTCCCACAAACACACATTTTGAATAAACACAGAAATAACCTGGAGTAAGTCAGTAAAACGGCCCCCGCACCACACACCGCAGGCCTATAGTATTTGTTCCTGGGGACCCACCTCAGGCCCAAGTTTCTAGCACAAAACCTCTGAGCCACAGACACGTCTGCCGTGTATCCCCTCGCGCCTGCTCCCCGCCCAGGCCACTCTCCTCCCTGCTCCTTTCTGCTCCTGAATCCACCGCCAGAGGGTTAGCAGGTGCTCGGAGGGCAGCTCCCCGGAGCCCTTGAAGCCCACCTGGGGCCCTGCCCACCTGGGGCCCTGCGCACCTGGGACCCTGCCCACCTGGGACCCTGCCCACCTGGGACCCTGCCCACCTGGGGCCCTGCCCACCTGGGACCCTGTCCACCTGGGGCCCTGCGCACCGGGGACCCTGCACACCTGGGACCCTGCCCACCTGGGGCCTGCGCACCTGGGACCCTGCCCACCTGGGACCCTGCCCACCTGGGGCCCTGCGCACCTGTGGCCCTGCCCACCTGGGGCCCTGCCCACCTGGGACCCTGCCCACCTGGGGCCCTGCCCACCTGGGACCCTGCCCACCTGGGGCCCTGCGCACCTGTGGCCCTGCCCACCTGGGGCCCTGCGCACCTCGGGGCCTGCCCACCTCGGGGCCTGCGCAGGACGCGCTCAGCAGAAGCCCGGCCCGTGGCTGAGGGGCCCCGCAGCTGCCGTGTCAGTGGCCAAAGCATCCCCAACCTTGCCAGAGATTTCTACAGGTACGATGCAGGTGCTTCTTTTTTTTTTTTTTTTTTTCTTTGTTAACAGATGGATAGAAAGTTTTAAAGCACTGATTCTTGGCAGAGCAGCTAAGGTGGGCTCAGGCACAGGGTTGACATAATTATAGTTTTGGTTATGCCCGATGTGTTTTATTCTGATGTGCATATTTTGTGCTCCACAGACATTTAAAGATTTAATTAAATGTTTTATTATAGGGCACACGGTGCCAAAGAGCAGCATCATTACCTTCCGCTCCCCCCACCCCCCAGAAACGGCCAGCTCCTCATTTTGTTCGGAGATTTTATTACAAATAAGGCTTACTTTCACTTTTCACTTTTTCTTTCACTGACAGGGCCACCAACGGAAGGTCTGATTTCCCGTTACCTGAGGGCTAAGGTGGCAAAGGAAGCACCCTGAGGGCGAAGAGGAAGTGTGTCTGTCCTGGCCGACTGAGCCTCCAGTAGTTTAGGACATGGATCCTTTGCCTACAGTAGGCTCAAGAGAGACACAAGGAACAGCCAGGTAGGAAATTTCAGGCAGTGCCTTCTGGACATTGAGCACAAACCAGAGCAAAGAGACAACACTAGTGAGGGAGGGAGGGAGACAGGAAGGGAGGGAGGAAGGAAGGGAAGGGAAGTGAGGAAGGAAGGAAAGAAGGAAGGAAGGAAAGGGAGGGAGGAAGGAAGGGAAAGAAGAAAGAAAGAAAAGAAGAAAAGAAAGAAAGAAAGAAAGAAAGAAAGAAAGAAAGAAAGAAAGAAAGAAAGAAAGAAAGAAAGAAAAAGAAAGAAAGAAAGAAGAAAGAAAGAAAAGAAAGAAAGAAAGAAAGAAAGAAAGAAAGAAGAAAGAAGAAAGAAAGAAAGAAAGAAAGAAAGAAGAAAGAAAGAAAAAAGAAAGAAAGAAAGAAAGAAAGAAAGAAAGAAAGAAAGAGAGAAAGAAGAAAGAGAGAAAGAGAGAAAGAAAAAAGGAAGGAAGGAAGGAAGGAAGGAAGGAAGGAAGGAAGGAAGGAAGGAAGGAAGGAAGGAAAGAAGAAAGAAAGAAAGAGAAAGAAAGAAAAAAGGAAGGAAGCAAGGAAGGAAGGAAGAAGAAGAAAGAAAGAAAGAAAGAAAGAAAGAAAGAAAGAAAGAAAGAAGAGAGGGAGGAAGGAAGGAAGGGAGGAAGGGAGAAGGGCATCACTCTGATAGTCAAAGATTCTACTTAACAACAGTCTGAGGCCCCGGTAAACATTGTACAAGGTATTGTTTGTTTGTTTTTTCCCTCAAAACGCCTTTGCTATACTGCACAAGTGGCCAAAGGTCTTTACAATATAAAAACAGAAAAACTACTCATATCTCATCCCTGGCCTTTCAGATCAAGTTGGAATACAAAATAATTTACATGATCATTATAGAAAAAAAATTCTATTTAGAATTCAAATTTATAGATATTTCCGTTTTCCTTGAAATAAAGTTAATTCCCTAAATAAATGACTGCCAAGCTTTTTTTTTTCAAAAACAAAGGAAATCTCCTCCCCACCCCGTTTCCCCACCTCTTTAAAGAAAAAAAAAAAAAAAGTATCTGGGCAGTACCAGTGGACTTTGCCTATATGTGTAAGGAATGGAAGCCCAGCTGCCCTGGGGGTGTTGGGTTGGGTGAGAATGTGGGGGGGGGGATGCAGGTGGGAGCCTGGGGGCAGGTCCACAGGGGCACTGCTGGGCTGCTTGGCTGCCTCGCTCGGAGGGAGCTCAGAAACCTCGGGATCGCCTGGCCTATAAGTTACTCCTATCATTTCCTCCTGGTGAAAGCTGAGGCCTGAGCTGCTCAGGGCCTGGAAAGACGACGAGCTGGGGAAGATGGTGAGTGGGAACTGAGCAGGAATGCAAAGTTAGCCCTAGCCATAGGCACCCCTCTTTCCGGAGATCCCCTTCACGGGGACATACCTATTCCTGAGAGGCCCAGGAATCCAGATCAGAAGAAGCATGCATGTTCTTAGCGTTTCTACCCAGGCCTCCCTCTTCCTTTCCTGGGAATAGCTCTCTTTACAAACGCTTCTGATCCACTTGGCAGGGTTACATTAGTCCTCATGTCATACCTGTCCTGCATTCGTTATCCCTCTATCCCCTCAACCTCCTTCCACTTCCAATTTGGGAAAATTGTAAAGAAGATTCTAAAAGAGGAGCTCTGCAGGATTGTTTTTTTTTGTTTTGTTTTGTTTTTGTTTTTGTTTTTTTTTGAGAAACAGAATAGAAAATCTTTCGGGAGAGAAAGAGAAGAGAGGGAAAGTGCTTTTGTATCACCTTCCTAAGACTAAGCGACAACAAGCCATTTCCCTTTGTGGCCTAACTGCTCTAAAAGTCTTTGCCTCAGAGAAAAGAGATGAAAGGAAAAATGAAAACTTCTTTTTTTTTTTTTTTTTAGTCCTGAAATGAGGAGCAGAAAATTAAGACTGTTGATTTTATGATTTTCCAAATCATAACTATGGCTGCAGTGACCCCCAACTCCTTTTATTAAGATTTCTTTTTGTCATTGTTTAAAACTAATTCTTGCAACATTCTACATGCTTTAATGAAAATTAAAGGCTATAATTAAATTGGCCTAATGCTATCATTACACAGATACCAGATGAACAGATTACGGCAAAGGAATAGGTCTTAAATTTTAAAAAAATATTTTAAAAAGAACTTTGTTCAATTGTCTAAATATGACAAATGAAACAGTATTGAAAACCAATGCTACTACAGTATTAAATTGATAGGATCTTAATTGTTACAAAAACCATATTTGCATGTAAGCAACCATCTGGATAAAATGTTTAAAATTCAAGGAAAGTTAAAAAACCTGAAACTTTTTGTCACAGAGTCCAACACTTGCATATTTAAAAGTATCTAAACTAATGCATAGCATCCTATCTTGGTAGAAAAATACTTTAAAAACAAATTAAAGAAACTTCTCAGGAAAGTAGAAAGAATCTATTTCTGTTGGAGGGCCTGAATATCACATTTCAGTTCTAACTTGAAAAGGAGTCCCAGCATTCTTAGGAGCAGCCATGTGACCTTGGGTAAGTTATTTAACTTCAATAAGTAATAATTTTTCAATGTATATAAAATGAGTATAATGATAACATCATTTTGAAATCTTTCTGGGGATTCAGTTTAAGAAATTGGAAGTGTGCTTAGTGTTCCTCAAAAATTCAGTCCTAGGACGCCTGGGTGGCTCAGTCAGTTAAGTAGCTTCCTTGAGCTGCCTTCCTGGGATCCAGCTCAGCATCGGGCTCCCTGTTCATTGGAGAGTCTGCTTCTCCCTCTCCCTCTGCCTGCTACTCCACCTTCTTGTGCACTCTTTCTCTGTCAAATAAATAAATAAAATCTAAATTAAAAAAAAAAAACAAAAAAAAGAATTCATGTCCAACCAGAATCTCAGAATGTGACTTACAGATTAAATCGCGTTACCTTAAAATTCATATGTTGAAGTTCTAGCCCTGAGTACCTAAAAACGTGACTTTATTTAAAAATAAAGTCCTTACAGATGTAATTAGTTAAGATGAAGTCATTAGAATGGACTGTACCCCATCTGATTGATGTCCTTATAAAAAGGAGTAATTTGGCAACTCAATTGCAAAAAACAAACAAACAAACAAACAAACAACCCAACTTAAAAATGAGCAGAGACTCTGAATAGGCATTTCTCCAGAGAAGACACACAGATGGCTCACAAGTACATGGAAGGATGTTCAACATCACTGATCATCAGGGAAATGCAATTGAAAAACCACAATGAGATATCACCTGACACCTGTCAGAGTGGGTAGTATAAAAAAGACAAGAAATGACAAGTATTGTTGAGGATGTAGAGAAAAGAGAACCATCATGCACTGTTGGCGGGAATATAAATGGCACAGCCACTATGGAAAACAGTAAGAGCGCTCCTGAAAACAATAAAAATAGAACTACCACACAATCCAGTAATTCTTGCTTCTGAGTATGTATCTGAAGAAATGAAAATTGGAAAAGGTCTATGAACCTCTATGTCCACTGCAGTATTATTTACGACAGCCCAGATATGGAAACAACGCAAGTGTCCATCGATGGTTAAATGGACAAAGAAAATGTGATACACACACACACACACACACACACACACACACAGGAGTACTATTCAGCCATAAAGAATGAAATCTTGCTATTTCTAACAAATGAATGGATCCTAAGGGCATTGTGCTAAGTGAAATAAGTCCAAAGGGAGAAAGACAAATACTGTATGATCTTACTTATACATGGAATTTAACAAACAAACAAACGAAACAGCCTTAGAGATACAGAGAAGAGATTGGTGGTTACCAGAGGTGGAGGTGAGGGATGGGCAAAATGGGTGAAGGAGGTCAGAAGGTATAAACTTCCAGTAAGTCATGGGGATGTAATAGCTGATGACTACAGTTAATAATACTGTCTTTCATCCTTAAAAGTTGCTAAGAGTTAATCCTAAAAAAATTGTTACTCTGCATGGTGATGATGTGAACTAGACTTGGTATGGTGATCACTTCACAATACGAAGAAATATCAAATCATTATGTTGTACACTTGAAACAAATGTAGGGTTATGTATCAATTGTACCTCAGTTTAATAAACGGATTTTTAAAGGGGATAGTTTGACACAGACACACGTACAGGGAGAATGTCGTGTGCAGAGACACAAAGAGAAGACAGCCATCTGTAAGCCCAAGGAGGGAGACCTAGACCAGATTCTTCCTCCCAGCCTTCAGAAGGAATCAACCGGTCAACATCTTGACCTCAGACTTCCAGCCTCCGGAACCATAAGCAAAAATCTTCTGTGTTTTAAGCCACGCAGTTCACGATACTTTGTTAGGGCAACGCTAGCAAAGTAATACGATGACCTTATTTGGAAATAGAGGCTTTGAAAATGTAATTAAGATAAGGTCATACTGGATTAAGATGGGCCATAAATGCTGTCACTGGTGTCTTACAAGAAAGCCATGTGAAGACGCAGAGACATGGGGAGACACACAGGGAAGAAAGTCCTGTAGTAACAGAGGTGGAATCAGAGTGATGCAGCTACAAGCCAAGGAATGCCCTGGACCTTGGGCAACACCAGAAAGCAGCTCAGAGAGAGGCCAGGAGATCCTCCTTCAGAAGCTCCAGAAATCATTATCCCTGTCAACTCCTTGATTCTGGACCTCTCAACTCCAGGACCATGAGACACTAAATCTGTTATTTTAAGCCACGCATTTTGTGCAGTTCCTTACAGCAGCCGTAGGAAACTAATACAGGAAATGTTACATGAAGCACTCTGTCCTCTTCCAAATGGTTATAAGAAAATTTATTATTCGAATGTATGCATCCCCATCTAGTCCAGAAATTTAAGATCATCAAATCTAGAATGAGTTCGTATGACTGCACTAGCGAATTTATATGCTGGAGTGACTTTTGAAATTGGTCACTTCCTAGACTATTTCAGCACGTACTACCAGGACAGGAAGGAAAAAGAACATTCACAGGAGAAATCTTAAAAGCCAAAAGATGATCAACAAAATCTGTAATGCTAAGTAATACAGAAATGATTTAAAGCAATCATTTTGTCATAATCACTAAGCCAGTAGCATGACCTAGATGTGAAAACAAAACATACAGGAAAGATATTATTTTTTTATACATTGGAGAGGGAAAAGAAAAGCAATTTCTACGCAGGATTTATTTTGTGGCATAACTCTTTTTGCTGGTAACATAAGTCTTAAATGTTTTCGACTTCAAGTCCAGTTTCTATAAGAAAAAAAGGTATTTATTTTCTGGAAAAATTGAGTTGGACAACTATAATGGTCTTTTAATCATCTGCTCCAGAGGACTCTCTCTGCCTGTCAGCAAACAATGGCACAATTGATGCTGTTCTTTTAAAACTTTACAACCCTTTAGATCTACTTCATTTCAGAGTTCCAAGTTAAACTGTTTAGGTTTTAGAAGACTTAACCACATGTGTCCAAGGCTCCTAATTCAAATATGGAGCCAAATCTTTGGTGCAATCTGGTTTCCCATTCATCTTCAAACCCCCAAATGAAGCAGATGTGGTCATCATTCCAGTATATAATGATTTTTTTCTATTAGCAAACTGACCACCAGTTTCATTTTCTCTTCCATCTGGGACCCCACACAAACAGATCGTTGTTGTGGCTGTTGTATGGTTTTTATTCCCTGTTCGCAAATAGTCACCTCAGAGGAAATATAACTGGGCACCAACAAAGTATTTAACTTTAGACAAGATACTTAACTTCTTTGGTCCTCCATGTCTGCATTTGTAATATGGTAAAAAAATAAATAAATAAAAAATTAAAAAAATTTTAAAAAAACTCAGATTGTTATATTAAATTAATAATGCTAAATTCTAGGACAAATTTTTTAAGTTTTTTTAAGTAATCTCTACACCCAATGTGTGGCTTGAGCTCACAACCCCAAGATCAAGAGTCTCACGCTCTACTGACTGAGCCAGCCAAGCACTTATTCTAGAAGAAACTAAGAGCTCACCAATGTTAAATCTATCTCCATTCCCCTTAATATCACACATCAAACAAAATAAAAACAATCAGATGAAAACAGAATCCCACTACCACTTCTACCCGTGGATTTCTACTCATGTGCTCTTCTTAGCATTGTTAATTTAAATTATCTGTTTATGCTCTTTTTAACCCAAAGCCCCCAACTGTGCACCAGATCCCATATTTCTATAAAAATGTCATTCTAGCAGTCTATCATCTTCAATATTTTTCATTGTTCCCTTTCTACTATACAAGCATGTCTTTATTTCTTTCATCTTAGCCTACAGCAACAAAACAACCTATTTTCCTTACATTCCCATTTTTTCCCTGATCCTTCTTATTGCAAGACTTCTTAAAATAGCCATTTATGCTCAGAGACTCCAAATCTCCCATTTTCTCTTAGACCCACTCCAGTGGTCAGACCCATATACCCCACAAAAGTTCCTCTGGTAGATATGATCACTCTGTCATCACTGTTTTGATGTATTTTCCTAGTTTCTAAGACAACAACAACAAAAAAATCTTGGTTTACCTCCCATCTCGTACATAACACTTTTTCAGTGTCCATTGTTTTTCTTTTCTTCTTCCAGCCCTCTTAATATTACCCTAGATGGCAAGATCTCATTATTTCTCATGTCTGAGTAATACGGCTCCATATATACGTACACATATCTCTCACATCTTCTCTATCCACTCATCCATCTATGGACTCAGGTTGCTTCTATATCTTAGCTATTTTAAATAATGCTACAATAAACATAGGGCTTATATGTCTTTTTGAAGTAGTGTTTTTGTTTTCTTTGGGTAAATTCAGTGGTAAAATTATTGGATCGTATGATAGTTTTGTTTTAAATTTCTTTTGTGGAAACTCCATACTGTTTTCCACAGTAGCTGTGCCAATTTGTATCCCCACCAACAGTGCACAAGGGGTCCTTTTTCACTACAATCCCTGCCAACACTTGTCCTTTCTTGTCTCTTTGATACTAGCCACTCTGACAGGTATAGGGTGACACCTCATTGTGGTTGTGATTTGCATTTCCCTGATGATCAGTGATATTGAGCATTTTTTCATGTGTCTGTTGGCCATCTGTATCTTTTCTTTGGAAAAATGTTTATTCAGGCGCGGCTGCCATTTTTCAATTGTATTATTTGGGTTGTGTTTTGCGTGCGCGCGCGCGTGTGTGTGTGCTTTGGTGTTGAGTTGCCAGTTTTTTATATATTTTAAATATTAACCCCTATCAGATATATCATTTGCAAATACCTTTTCCCATTCAGTAGGTTACCTTTTCATTTTGTTCACTGACTCCTTTGCTGCGCTGGCATGACCTCTTTAATAAAAGTCAGATCATTCTGAATCTCACTGCCTCTCTCCCTTTACCCTTTCCAGATATACTATAGTGCTAGTTGTTCCCTACCTACACAATGCAGACTTTCACCTTTAATGCCTTTGTTCTAGCTCTTTACTCTGCTCTTGGAGAAAGTCTGGAGAGAAATATTTCTGGAGAGAAATATCCATTTCATCTCCTTCAGGTCTTCGTTGGAATGAAGACTATGCTAAATATCTTATTTAAAATTACTGTCATCCTTCACTCCAGCACTCTTGATCCCCCATACTCTGTTGATGATTTCTCATCTTCTTAACTTTAGCTGTTGATTTTGTTTATTTTCTACAATTAGTCTCCACACACTAGATGTAAGCCCCAGGATGTTAAGGACTTTTTTTTTTTTTTTTTTTTTACTGCTGTTATCTCTGGATCCTAGAGCATTAATATCATCAGCACAGAGTAAGGACTCAATAAATATTTGTTAGATGGATAAATTGGTTAAAAATGTGTAAGCAAAAAGGATGGGCACTATGGAACATAATCTCCTTTTACACACATTAACAATGCAAAGAGTATTGTTATACACAACTAATCAGGGAAAAAAATCAGTGTCTGTGTTCAACAAACAACCAGATAGACCCTAAAGTTGTGGAAAGGCTCTTGAATGAATTCCATATTATCTCAGGAAAAGACTACTAAACAGAGAATGTAAATGTAAAATAGTTCATGAAAATCAAGAATGAAATGCTCAAGAAGTAAAAAAAATTAAGACCCACCTATTAATATTCATTCTACCTTTCTGTACATTAAAAATTGGGGTATATGAAAAAAGTAGGTTAGCAATTTCTCACCACTGCAGAAATGAAAATCAATTCTGTATTCATCTCAAAAGAGCTATATGCAAATAGTAGTCAAAGTGCGGGAGAAACACAAAGCTACACAACTCTAGGGCATCCATGAGCCAATCAGTTTGTTTGTGGATTCTCTGGGTCCCTTGTTCCTCCTTCTCATGTTTATTGCCTAATATTTGACCACTCTTCTGTTTGTTGGCAACTCTCACAAGACAGCAAACTAGAGAAACAAAATGAAACATAAGCAAATTAAAGCTATTCCTGATAGTAGCCAGGAGAGATATGTTGGGATCTTGGTCTAGACAATAAGAAAATTATCTGTAGGGTTTTAGAATATTCACAAAAAGGATATTAACATGTTTTCTGGAAATCATTTGCTACCATGGACTTGACCCAATTCAATTAAAGCAAGCATTAAATCCATTTAAAATAGAGTCAACAGGAGAATAAAAAGAATTCACAATATATTTAAGAGGGAAAAAAAAGAAAGGGAGATCAAGAAGGTAGAGAGATATGAGCCTCTGCTATAGAAATCTCTAGAAGAGGTAATGTAACATTATGGTAATGCATCTGATATTAGCAAGAACTAGGACCAAACCTAACTACCACTTACTAGCAATAGAAACCAGGTCAGAACACTTAACCCCAGAACCTACTTTCTTATTTATAAAATAAATAGTAATATCTTTTCTACATCCAAATTTCAGTTTCAGTCACATGTTATCTGCCTATTTGGCCCGGTGTTGATATCGTCATTTTAAGCACGCATCTTTCAATTTTGCAAGGATAAAACCCTGAAGAAATATCTAGAGAGTAATTAACATATGGCTAAAACTATCATGGGAAATATAAAAAGATAGATTGAAAAGTGCAACTGGGACCTCTTTTAAATGAGAGGAAGCCTATTGATAAAAATGTTTTTTTTTTCTTCAACTGCACAGGAAAATATTATAAAAGCTCTATTTTGAAACTATAGCAAGGCAGAGTGCCTGAGTGGGGACAGTCGGTGAAGCATCCAGCTCTTGGTTTCAGCTCAGTTCCTGATCTCAGGGTCATGACATCAAGACCCACTTCTGGCTCCAAGCTGTTCACGGAGTCCGTTTGAGATTCTCTCTCTCCTTCTGCCCCTCCCACTCACTCTCTCTCTCTCTCTCTCTCTCAATTAAACAAAAAAATCCTTAAAAAAAATATTATAGCAAGCCATCTCTTGGAGGAAGTAAAAGATTTGTTCCTGTTATACAGACAAAAGTGGAGAAGATGGTTTGTTCTTTGTAAACTTACTTGAATGCAGTAAGTTCCGCAGGAAGAAGGATCTTTGTTTCATTCATTACTGACTCCCTTGAAGAGTACATGATTTAGGCAATTAAGAAATAGTTTTGGATTTACACAGTAAGTGCAGATTTTAGTGTAGTTGGCATGGGGTGGGGGTTCATCTGCCTCAGAAGGTGACCATCCGCAATTTTTAAAAAAAGATAAATAATAACAAATGAAAATATCTTTAACACCTGTAACATGCAACACACCTATTCTTATAGTTCCTGAATCATCATTTATAAACTTCTAGAATTCTGTTGAAGAATTTATAATCCATATGCAATAGATGTTGCTATCTGTGTAGATATTAAATGACTAGTATTTTCTTGAATTAAAATAATATGATTTCTTGAAGTGACCAAAAAAGACTCTCTATGATCGAGAAGAAAAAAAGTTAAAAGTTTGGTGGCGGGGGAAGTTACACCTCTGCTTAAAGTCAAGCTCTAAATTTTAGTTTTGTTTAGTTTTAAATAGGCCATTTATATAGAAAGTTACATTTAAAATCTTTGTTATTTAGACTTTGGGGTAACATACAAATAGCTAGTAGATGAACAAATATTATTTAATAATAATAGTATATATTAAATACCCATGCAAAATAATTTTTTAAGCTGCTTAACAAAAACACAATAGATTTAGACTATACACCACACAGACTGAAGTATCTACAGATTTTATCCTCAAGCTAATTAGAAATTAATTCAAAGTTTGCCAAAGTAAATAGCACAACCTAACACAACTCTTTGCCAACTCTCTCATATAGCCGATGGAGCCAACAATCCAAAGAACAATGAAAAAGAATTTTCTAATGAAGCTATTTTCCGTTGAAGTTATATGAGAGGAAAGGTCACTTTCTCGCTTACTAGCTTACCTTTTTGGTATCCTTCTCATTTCCTTGATTGTACATATTTTCATGTATTATGCTCTATTTATACATTCTTCAATAGCATCTTTATTTATGACTTTGTGAATCAACATCTTTGTGATAGGAGGTGAAAGTCACTTAGCTAATTACACATGCTTGATAAGCTGCATAATAATAACCACTGCAGTACTGTACATTAGTTGAAGGCATGTAAATTACTGCAGTTATTCTCATTTGGGGAAAAACAAGAGACTGTGTTCTAGTCGTTTAAAACACTTTGTTCCCTCTATATCCATCTTCTCAAGTAGAGTGTGCTTTGAACCCAAATTGCAGCATCAATAATAAAACAAAGGTCAAATCCCATTCTACTAGTATGGCCCAAGAAATAAAAATAAAAACAAAACCAAACAAAACTCAATTTAATGCAAATACTCTGATCGGCAGTTGAGAATTCTGTTGTATGAAGCTTTTCCATATAATGCAATCCTCGTAAAACAGAACAGTTTAGACACTCCCTGCCCCACAAGGATGTTGTAATGAAATCTGACTTGGTCCAGCCAGATGAGAAGTGCAAAGAGAGATAGAATGTACAGCGCTAGAATATTAATATGACTTCTGTATGAAGATTGGAAATTCTACAAAGTTATGAATAAGGTCAAAATAACACTTAGATGATTTACTGCCATAGAAAATCATACTCTCCTGTGAGTGATTTACTGGATGTTATATAAAAATGGAGTGTGGACAAGCTACATTCAGATGCAAGCTTGCAGCTGTCAGTGTCTACATTTGCTCAATCTGGCTAGAGGATGATTTGAAGGTTGATTTAATTGTAGCTTCTGAATCATGTTCTTCCCTATGTTTTAAATTGTTTAACATAAATACAAAAATGTTAAAGTAATTTTAAGACTGTAAACATTTAGGATAAAAATCTGCAAAATCTCATTCTTTTCTGGAAGAGGAACTGAAAATATAGACTATCTGGGGGGAAAATACTACTACTTAATAACGGTAATCGCCCAGCAGTTATGGAAAATTTACCCCGATATGAGAAAGTTCATAGGGCATTCACAAGTAGCTAAGAATAAAGAGGCAAAAAACTAGGTTTGTGACTCTACTGATCAGTTTTAAGAGGAACAGAAATCGCTATCTGGAGAACAGGGTTCAGAGAAAAAAATCAACCAGTTGGCAAGGCAGCATCATTTGGGTTCCTTGCGGGTAGTGTCATAGCCTGAGTATCTTTTCCTCTAAACACCAACTCAGAGCAGAGATTCAATTCCTGTTGATGCCACCAGCACCAGCACACAAGGCACCACCAATGAGCTTCGTCAACATTATCTACTCAACTACAGCTCTCCTTGATCATCTTTCTGTTCCTTGACAGGCTTCAAGAAATTCCAAATATCACCTAGCCATTCACTTCCCAGCATCAGCAAATCATCCTGAGGGAGAATATCTTCTTCCTCTGCAAGCTTTTCCCCCATTTTTTATTTCCACTTTTATACATACCTCCTTTTCTACATATTTTCTTGCCGGGTTTTCTGGCACATTCCTTGGATATTCTTTTTACTGAAAAATGAATAGAAGACTAGAAAATAACATGGCGCTCCATCACAGACCGCCGGAACATGCAACACCACTATCTAACTTAATATGCTCCTGCATTTACTGAGTGCGAAAGATCCCCGATTCGTTGAGCCTGCACATGCAATGGAGACATGTTGATGCATCTTCTCAGAAGTCATTCGGTAGGAAATGGAAATTAGGAACCCATTTCTACCTAAATATACGTGCTGTGGAGGAAAAAAAATGAGTAGGCACAGGAAAAAAAATAAGAACAGATACACTAACACACATAAACAAAAAGAGCGGCATGCAAGCATGTAAAATATGTCTACATGCCAACAGGAAAAGCCATGCATGCTACCAGTACACATGAATCAATATCGTTAGAACTTAGAATAGAAAAGAAAATATAAATTTATCTCCCTGCTTTTCCTGCAGTAAACTCACCATCCTCAGTTGGAACGTATATGTTTAAATATAGGCAATCTTCGCTCTGGTCTTGTACGTATGAAGAAACCACATCCAAGTTATTAGTAAACCACACAGGAAGCATGACTTCTGGCAATCTGCCGTCAATGATATTCTGGGGACACACAGGAGCAAACTGAGTCGCATTCCTGATATCTGACCAGGGAGATGGTGGTTCTGGAGGCTGAAAACGATGTTCCCCTGTTGGTGGGGCTGCATACGGAACCCCAAGAAATTGAATAACAGGTCCCAAAATTTCGTTATTGAGCTCTTTCTTAATCCCTCTTATCTTGCCGAAGTTGGTGGTCACCAGTGGGTCTGCATCATCCAATTTTTGTGAAAGCACATGGGCAGCCTGCAGCAAACATCCCAACGCGCAGAGAGTCAATGAGGCACCCGATCCCCTGTGTACCAAGCATGCCATTATTGCCCTCCAAACATAATTTGGCCACATGCATCTGGGCAGTGCCATGGTCCCACATTAGTTGTGTAGTTGTCTGGTTTCAGCGAGGCAAAGGTATTTGTATCCGCTTGAGAAGACTGTTTAGTGGTAGCTCACACCTCCGACTTCTTCAAGTCAAGCTCGTCAAGAAAAGCTCAGGAAGCTCTTTCCGCAGCCAGTATCTCCCATCGATTTCACATGGATTGAAGTAACATCTTCAATCATCACTATTTATCAGACCATATCCTATTGACCACTCTGTTTTCCATAGTAGCAACGTGACAAGAGTGGCCATTGACTGTAGATTCCCCTCTTATAAATCAAATCCAGTTAGCGGCAGGTCTGCATCCTAAAGAAAATGAAAATAAATCATTAGAACGAAAAAGCTAAAATAGACAGAGCGATAACTAGATGTTTTACAAGCTACAGAAATACATACACAGCAGCTAGAGTCAGGTAAGTTAAAAGCTACCATAGGAAAATGACGGCTTGCTGTGAGATGACAAGTGAAATAACTGATTATTACATTATTGAGAAACGTGCCTGCTGACTTTATACACGTTTAAGTGGAAGTGGACCTTGTCAAAATATACGGTTTTAGGAGCATTTCACAGTACACCATCTTTTCAAAATGCTGAAGGTTATATGTGAAATTGTCCTTTTATTGACAGTCTTCAATCACAAGGAACCACAGAATTAATCAGCAAACATACTAAAAATTAGAATTTCAAAGCAGAAAATCTTTTGAAAATTATCAGTAGGAAATTAGTGGAATGTAGACAAACTGTAAGAGTGGAGATATATATATATATATATATATATAACAAAAAGACCCCAATCCTATGCTATATAGAAGAAAACAAAGCTAATGCTAGAATAAAAAAAATTAATCCGAGTTCAGCTATGATCATTTAAGTGCAAATATCTTGTAAGTTCAACCTCCTTGCTGTTTCTCAAAAGTTTGCATCAAGTCATTGGATATAGGTCCCTTACCCTAAATTAAGATTCAAGACTTTAAAAGATAAAATGGCTTTAGACAAATTTTGAAAAAGAAACAGAAAGTGGCATCATTTTTTGCAGACTAAAGTTTTTTTTTTTTTTACCATCTAATGATAGCATTTTACAAATCAGTAAATCTGCAACACGAAAATTAATTTCTACATCAAAGATAATATATTTTAAGTTACAAATTTTATTTTCACTACCCGCTAGAGATCAAAGGAACAATAAAAAAATAGAGGGCAGTAGTTTTAGAAAATAATCATACCTAATCACTGCATCTTGCATATTAATAACACTAATAGAACATCTCATACTGTTTACCCAGTTCAGCTTAAAACCCATCAGGATAAAACGTAACACTCAGGGCAATGCAATTCACGGTGTAGTCTTACTTTAACTCCAAGATAGCATGCAACTCGGCAAATTCATCTTTTCTTGTTCAAGCAACCTTTTAAAGTGCTTACTTTGAAAATAACAGTGTTGATTTGTATTACAGATGGTTCTATCCCTGTCATATTATGAGAAGATTCCCGAAGAAGTGCTGGTCTGGCAGTGGGGCGGCCCTGACTTGGTGTTATTGAAAAAGAGATTGTACAAACTATATAGGGCAGCAGGAGATTTGGTTCAGGCCCGGTGTTCCTTCAGCTCTGAACAATCCATCACAAAAGGCAATAAGGAGATAAATGTCTTTCTTCAAGAATCCTTCCTTCTGTGTTAATTCATAAACCTTTGCTGTGAAAGCTCATTAACATACAAAAGACAGGCTTAGACCCAGCCCATTCCTGCCTTGGCACTCCAGGATGGACTGAGGATTTAGCTACGCAAACCCATTTCTGCTAAGAGGACGCTATACGTATTCTTGTGCAGAATCACAGTGGGCCACAGCATGACTGTCTTTCCCAGTCACGTTTTGGTGTTAAAAAGCATCATGTTGACACTCAAAATAGAGTCCCTGTGGTGGCACCTTAAAAGTCTCATCACCCTTTTTCATTCAGCCCAATTTCCAAGTACAGTGATTTCCACAAATTCCTTCTTTATACATTTGGTATCTTATTTGTAATAAAAAGTACTTGTTTCATTATTAACAAAATAATGCTCCTTTTTGTACTCGCAAAGCCTTAGCCGTGTTAAAAAGAAAGGGGCTCCTGTCTCCCACTGATGTGATACTTTGTTTAACACAGGTTGTGAAGAATTAGAATTCTGCATGCCATGGTGAATTTTCTAATTCTAATAATGTTACAAAAATGAGGTCACAAAAATGTCCCATTTTACGCCGGCTCACTCGTATGGGGAATTATAGTATTGATCCCAAAGATTTTTCAGAGACTTTTGTTATAATAATAACAGTTGTCTGAGTCGAATGTAAAAATATGGCTTGCTTAAATTAATGACATTTTAAATGTCTATGTAAATAAGTCTATATATGTCTTCATATATACACACACACACATATATGTATATATATGTCTAAATATATAGTCTCTCAAATTTGTTGGCAGATTTTTTCTTCCTATTTATTTAAGGTGCTTTATAACTGTATGCCAAACCATTAGCTTTATGCATTTATATCTCATTTGCAATAACCCTATAACATGGGTTCAAGAGTTACCCGCTTTTTACTGAGAGGAACTGAGACTTAAAGAAGTTAAACACCCTGCCCGAGGTCTCTCAGTGAATCAATAGGAGCCCAATGGCATCTGATTTAAAAGCTGTCCTCTTGATCAGTGCACCTGGTAACAGTCTCTCACTGCACAATTAACACTTTTTAAAAAATTGATCCTAGTGCACTTAAAATTGAATTGCAAAAGTGTTTTATGTTCCTTCAGAAGCACAGAGTCTAAGTAAATACTCCAACAATTTCATAGAAACAGAAATTTAAATGGATTACCCTGTTCTTACTGAAAGTTTAGGTTTTATTTTGTTACCTTTTTTGCTTTACATTTTCTACCTTTTTGTTTTACATCAAATGCAGCGATTGGTTGTTCATATGTGTTTACACAAGGTTATGCTAAAGTAATAATGGGTAACAAAAAATTCCAACTTCCTAATAGCCTAAATGCCCATTAATAGATATTGATAAATGAATTACGATATATTCACAAATTAGAATCCTATACATCAGTGGAAATAAAGGACCCAGACCTAAATATGTCAACTTAGATAAATCTCAAAAGTTTTAAATAAAGTGAGTTGCAGGGATGCTTGGGTGACTCAACGGTTGAGCGTCTGCCTTTGGCTCAGGGTGTGATCCCTGGGTCCTGGGATCGAGTCCCGCATCGGGCTCCCCACAGGGAGCCTGCTTCTCCCTCTGTCTGTGTCTCTGCCTGTGTCTCTGTGTCTCTCATGAATAAATAAATAACATCTTAAAAAAAAAAGTGAGTTGCAGATCAGAGACAGTAAAATGTTATTTAAATAAAGCATAAAATATGCAAAACGAAGCTATATATTATTCACAGATCTCATAAATATGTAGTAACAGAATACTTGTCATTCCTGGATAAGGAGAAAAGTGTATGAAATTACTCAAGCAGTTAATTAATTAATGCTATTAATTAATTGGTAATTAATTAATTGGCACTATGATTGATAACCTGTGGTGAGGCCTTAAAAGACCACAATTAATTAACTATTAACTAGCAAGTTTTATAAATCTAAGATTTGACAGTGTCAGGTGACACATACATACACACACACACAACTACATCTTCATTATGCAAGTGTATTTTTCCACGTGTTTGAAATATTTTATAATAAATATATTAAAATAACAAGATCAGAAAACCTTATTCAGCAGGCCAGAGAAGGAGGGGAACCTATCAAATCATACAGGACTAGCTCTGTCAGACATTCCAGTTTGCACAAGTACGAGTTCAAAAAATTTCCCCCTTTGGGTTGTAACATGTGTGGTCCCACTGAGAAAAAATAAAATTAAACATAAATAATATTTTAAAAAGGCATCAAAAATGGCAATAGATTATCTCACTTATATTCATTTATTATAATCACTGGAACTAGTTTGTTCCTGAGTAACCCAGACCAAAGAGATGACGCTGGAGAGAGTAGAGAACTTCCTGGAACTTCACATAATCACGGTGGGTGGCACATTCATCCAGTCTTCTACTCACTCAACAAACATTTATTGGATATCTACAATATATAAGCTAGTGTGCTTGATGTTCTGAGAGTACAGTTGACTTTTTGCTCCTAAGGAGTTATAATACTTTAAAGGGATAAGTCACAGTAAAAAAAAAAAAAAAAAAAAAAAAAAACTGTCTCTAATGCATGTTGAAATGTGACATGTGTTCAACAAATAAATGACGAATGGGGAAGTGGGAACCAGCACGAAGTTTGTAACTAACTCATAACTTGACGGAGCCTCCTATGTGTCTTTCAAAAAAGTGTTACCTATTTATTTTCTATCTTGCTTTGTTTTTGTTTTTTATTTGTTTTATTGTTGAACCCAGCTCCCCTCACTACTGAATTTCTTACTCAAGGGCAAGGATTTTGTTGTTTTCTTAGTAATAGTTCATATCCACAATAAAATCTATTTGACAATCCTTATATAATTCAGGCAAACCTCAGCAGGTATGGACTTCTCACCAGAGTGGTGTGGAGCTTGCCCAGTGCCATACAATTGATTGTTGTTCTTTGCCATTGTTATGTACTATAAAGTCACTGCAAATACCAAATTACAGAACATAGATCCATTGCTCCTAGGGAAATAGCTGGAAGTTATTCACATAGTTATAAATTATAATCTCAATTACAAATTAAACAGTTATAAATGATTCACATAGTTGCAAATTATAATCTTAAACCCTAAAAACAATTCATCCTCCTAGACTATTTTCTCTATTTCACAAAAGAGAAAACAAGGTTCAAAAGTGCTAAGTGACTTGTCTGAGGCAAGCCCACTAACAGATGCCAGAGTTGGGATTCAAAGCCCGTCCAACTAGCCCCAGAGCTCCGGCTTCTTCACTGCACAGCTCCACCTCTCCCATTTCTGTCCTCTGTCCTTCTCTATAGGAGAGCGGAAACAAGGAAGCAGGGTATCTCCTTGAATAATCTCAGCTGAAAAAAATGCTCGTAGGTCAACCCAAAGTTTTTACTCTTCCCGTATCTATCTGTGAATGACTGCAGAAGCACTTGGGTATGGACTTTGGGGTTACAAATAAATTTTAATAAATAAGCAAATTTGAAAATACAGATCAAGGAATAATGAAGATTGGCTGTATTATCCAAAAGTAAGTAATATTTTATACCTACGGGGCTATGACTCATTTTGAGGTCAGAATATATCAACCTGCCCCAGTGCTTAATCATAATCAGTGGTTTGAAGAATTGGTTTTACTACTAATAATTTAATAATTATTGCATTTACTAATAACTGGTTTCAGTGGACTGCAGTGTTCTCAATGGCCAAGACCACCCATGTAACTGGAATGTGCTTACGTGACCAGCTCACTATAAGAGAATCTGAGCATCAGCAGACGTGGGGATTCCTATACCACGATGTTTCACATGCCTACCAGAAGTGACTTGGAGACAAAGACTATCCTGTGTGACTTGCAGTAACAAAACAAAGAAGCCTGGTCTGAGATGTCCAGAACCCATTCAATGGATATCCTTCTCCTGTTGTTGCTCTCTCGTACTGTTCCCTGTAACCAAGCTTTCTAAGGAGTATAAAATATTTGAGTCCCAGGAGTCCTTTCTGTACCTGAACACTTAAAGGAACCAATGTATAATTAAGGGGTAATAGTAAGTACTTAAAAATAGAATGAATAAACAAATGCAACAGAAAATGCTGTTAAGACTTTAGAAGACAGGTCTACTTCTAGTTAACGGATTAGCAAAGAGATTTGAACATGGATGGTCTTGGAAGAGATCCCAGTCAGAGGGTAAATTCTAGAAATATGGAAAGGATATGGAGTGGATACTGTAGTGCTCGATCTCCATGGGAAGAGCTCACATTCCAATGACTGGTCCACACCAGTGTAAGGCCTGGCTTTCTTGTCCCAAAGCAGACCAACTCTTCCGAGGGGCCACCCTGGGAAAGGGTGCAGAGGGAGGCACTGACTGTGATTCCCTCCCTCCCTCCCAGTGGCATGTCCCAATAAACTTCCTGCGGGTAAACCTCCATCTCAGAGTCTTTTTTCCTCTGCCCTGGGAAACCCCGACCTACAACAGAAAGGAAAGACACAGCAATGTTTGAGGAGGGCATGGTTTAGTTTGGCCAGAAGTCAGAGTAAATGAGGTTCAGTAAATGAGACTGAAAAGGCAGGTTACAGCCAAATCAAGCAAGCCCTTTATTAAAAAGCTAAAGAGTTTGGATTTTATTCACAGGATGATAAAAAGCCATTAAATATTCCTAACAGGGGAAGAATATTATCAAATTTATTCACAAGAAAATTAAGCTGGCAATGCTGTGGAGCAGAGATCTCCAAAGCACTGTGCCCATACCTTAACCACAAGATGACCAGCTGAGAGAAGGAAAGTAAATCCTGAGCTACGTATCATAATTTTTTTACATAAAGCTTAAAGGTAAAGAAATGAAGCTTTGCCAATGTGAATATATGGTTTAAATACCAGCATCTCCGCGTGGTTGTGTGATGCCTATAGCACTTGAGATGTTCTTGGGAAGGTGTACAGTCTATAACATGGTGGGTTGGCCAACGGAGACAATTTTGTTGTTATTGTTTCTTTCCAACCGTATGGTGATTTATACTAGAGTTAACATCACTGGTAACATCACTGGATAAGTAGATTTATATGTTTTTCATCATGTTGAAACTAAAGTAACTGTCACAGAAAGGACTGCTGAACTAAATGCCTCTCAAAAGATAAATTTTTGCTAAAGGAAATACTAGTGACACAATCATAAGAACAAGAAACAAGCAGACATGAAACTTCTCCAACTTCTAATACAAGCTCTTCAGCTACATTGCAAGACCCAACACCACAGCTATCTAATCACATGCAAAAACAACAAAGATTTTCAAAACATCAAGAAAACAATTTGAAATACAGAGTTATATGCATTTCATGAACTGTGAACTGTGCCCTTAGAATCTCTACGTCTTGGGATATTAATGAATGATGGAATGAAGGCATCAAGATTCAAAAGATACTAAAAATACTGATTTTATTTTTCTCATCCTTTAATGTCTATTTGGAGTATGATTTACAATCTGATAGAGATATTTATGTAGGATTTGCATGTAGATATTTTATACTTTTTTGGTTTGGTTATTATAAACCTAGGATTGTATAATCACAACAAAAATGTGGGGACCATTACCTTAGTGAACTAAATGGTGAGAAAGAAACCAGAAACAATTTTATTACCATGTTCAACTTAAAATATAGGCGAATACACTACATTTATGTAAAAATAACAGCAAATTAACATTATCATCACCAACTATTTGCCAAGCCCTGTCCAAACCACTTCACATGTCTCATTTAGTTCCCACCACCAATTTACAAGCCATGTACTGTTATTTGAGAAGAGGAAAATGATAATTTAAGTGGTTACATAACTTTCCTAAAGCCTCAAAGCTAGGGAAAGGCAGACGCAAGAAACAAGCTGAGGACTGCCTAACTCCAAAGAACATCCCTAAAGTTTTATGAAACATGACATTTTGCTTTGCTCCCTGATGAGACCAACTCAATTAAGTCATATGTTCAGTTTTAGCATTTGAGGAAAGTGAAACACACAAGACACTAACAAGAGGAAAATAAAAAGGCTGTTGATCAGCCTGCTGGGGTTAATTAATAAGCACAATTTAGAGCATCTCCAAGTATTTTGGTATTGAGACTTCTTCCAGCAACATTCCATAACGTAGGCCAGAGTGAAAATGAAAAAACTTAGGATTGGCGATAAACAAGTCAAGAATGTTAGAGCTTCAAGGAGCAAAGGTTATGAGAAGTGGTAATTCCATTGTTGAATAGATAAACTGCATCGAGGTAGAAAGGTAAGTCATACCGGAAGGGTACAAGGAGAAAAAGTAAGAAACAGAACCAAGGATTTATGAAGGTTTACTCTGAGATGGGAACATCAAACTTCAAGGGACGCCATAGGCCATGTCATGGCCCTACCACCATGTAGCTATTGAGAACCACTGTGGCGACAAGCTTATTCTTTCATAATCACCATTAATTAATAACTTGATTAATAGCTACCACCAACTGAGCACAGACTGAGGCCAGCCTGTGAGCTAACTGCATCATCTCATTTAATTGTCTTTAAATACCATGAAGTAGAGATCATTACCATCTCTTTGTAACAGATAATTAAATGGAAGATCAGGAACACAAAGCCACTGAAACATTTTTCAATAAAACAAGGCCACAGTTTTATGAACCTAGTGAGTTCTCACAAATAGAAGGAGATAAGGCTTAAGAATTAATGGACTCTAAAGATAAAACCTGCCCCCTTCTCAATTTTTTTTTCCAGAGCATCCTTTTCAGAAAAAAGAAGAAGAAGAAGAAGAAGAAGAAGAAGAAGAAGAAGGAGGAGGAGGAGGAGGAGGAGGAGGAGGAGGAGGAGGAGGAGGAGGAGGAGGAGGAGGGTAGGTTGGCTTCAGTCGATTCCCAAACTTAACATCCTCTCCTCCAAAGAAAATATAAGCAGTTCTATTTGTTTTTTTTTTCTCCTTAAGCTACTTCCACTGTAAATGAATCTCTCCAGTGATGTAAGAAAATAACAGAGAGAATACATTATCAAGGAGAAAAGGCAAACTAAAATTTGACAGTAACAGAAGAAAAAATTTTACCAATAAAATATTTTCAAGAGTAGCAAGGAAAAAACGAGGAGTATGTTGCCAAGGTTACACCCTTAGCCAACTATCTCGGTGCAAACACAAGACTACTGGAAGGCAGCTCACAGCACCGGGAGCAGCAGCCAGTGAACTGAGAGCCCAACTTGTTCACCAAGATCTTCCTCCCTAGAAAGTGTTCGCTTGGACAATGTTTGCCTGGAGGAACCCTAGTTAGCCTCCCCTGAAGCTTGGCTCAAATATCAGTACTTCCCTCCCAGATCCTTCCAGCCACAAAAACACTCCCTTCTCTCAACTCTCAAAGCACCTATTATCTTCTCGTAACTGAATCTGTAGTACTTTCGATCACAGTAATTTATAACATAGCTCTCCTCCTCATTCTCTTACGTTGTTCAGGGGTAGCCGTTGGCGAGGCCCACGTACACAAGATGGGCACAGTGCTGATTCTCATGGAGACTGAAGTTCAATGGGGGGGATGCAGTTTATTGAAATCTGTCACACAAATAACTATTGTCATAAATACTTCGCCAAGAAGGATGGATAATGCAGGGTTCTCCAAAGAAGATTTTTTTTTAAGGTTTATTCATTTATTTGAGAGAAGGAGAGAGAAAGAGAGAGAGGAGGGACAGAGGGAGAAAAAAGGAGGGGCAGGAAGAGGAAAGAGAATCCCAAAAAGAAGATTTTTTTTTAAGATTTATTCATTTATTTGAGAGAAGGAGAGAGAGAGAGGAGAGAAAAGAGAGGAGAGAAAAGAGAAGGGACAGGAAAAGGAAAGAGAATCCCAAGCAGACTCCCCGCTGAGCACAGAGCCCCACGCAGGGCTCAGATCCCATGACCCCAAATTCATGACCCTGAAATCATGACCCAAGCGGAAACCAAGAGCCAAACATCTAACCGACTGAGCCACCACGTGCGCTTCTGAGGGGAGATGTAATGAGTCTGGACCAGGGTGGATGATCTTCCTAAAAAGCAGTTCTGAAGGATGAGTAAGAGTTAGCAGGTGAAAATCAGGGGACGGACAGGGGAAAGAGAAAGCCCAAAATGCTGTGAAGGGTGGGGCTTTTCAAGAACAAAGAGTGAAGACTTTGAGGGCAGGGTAGGGCGTCATGCTGGAGAGAAGCTGACCGTTCAAGAATTTCCGGGCCATTTCAGGAATATAAGATCCTATCCCCAGTATGATTAGAAGAATTATAATCATGATAATGCCATAAATAGGTTGTCCTTAGTCTTCGAGAATAACCCATTCATTTATTACATTATTTTTTATCAATTAACCCTACCCTCAGCTGTTATCCATCTGTAACGTCTGATCCCTGTAAAGGCATTACCTTAATTAGAGTTACAGCAAGAGACGGTAAGACGGAGAAGAGGTAGAAACAAATTAGAGTATAATAGAAATTCCTCAACGTGCAAGGGCGTACATGGATGGCCATGCAGACTGGTAGCTAATTCCACTGCTGTCTGGCAAAAAAAAAAAAAGAAAAAAAAATGGGATTCTGAGATGCCGTAGCTTTCCTGACACCACAAAGAAAGAGATATCAAAGTGATAATGTTTCCTTCTGCATTCACATCTGAGTATTTCTGCTATGGCCATCATTACAACTAATGGCTGAATATCGGAGACCAGACCTTCTTTTTTTTTGCCCTAGAGGTGGCTGAAACAAACCATCTAACATCGAACTGTATAAAATGACTTTTACTTCCTGTATACTTTGAATTCACACTCAGAATCTCTTAGTATTAATTGTTAAATCTAAAATCTAACTTAATAGTCCTGACTTCCAAGCAAACAACAAGGTGAAAGGGTAAGAGGGACAGGAATTCATAAGTTCATAAGACAGGATGTTAAAAAAAAAAAAAAAGCGTGAGCAACAGTTTTAATGTATATGTAAAATACTGCAGGACATATTTTTAAAACCAATTGGCGACCCTGTGATCCTTTAGAAGAAAATGAATAATCACTCAAGAGCTCAGGGAAGACAGCAAGGTAGGGCTGATTACTTCCCTTGATATTAAATTGATGCTTTTGTCTGAAAGGGGCCACTTTTGGGTCACAAGTCATTGCTTCCAGAAGCAACTTAATTATGGCTGCCACCAGCTTTACGGAGAAGAGAGAACAATCTAAGAGCAGTGCTACATTCTCAAGTCGCTATCTAAGCTTATTTCTGTTTCTAGTGAGTTGCTGTGCCTGGGAAGAGTAGAGAATTGCCATTCCTGGTGCCCTGCTTAATTAAAGTCCTCTTTAAAAAAAGCCCTTGTTGCCAGAGAATAGCTACAACTTTGGCAGAGGCAGTGCTAAGTTTCTCGGTGTGGCCCTGTGCCAGGCTGTGTCAATCTTGACCTCTTGGAGGATGATTAGCAGAGAAGGGGTAGTTAAACCTTTGTGCCCATTCAGTCCCAGGCTTCTGCTGGAATTGGCAAACACTATAGTGACTATTGTTTAAGGAATAACTGTCTACTAGGAACTGGACTAAGACCACCAACTCCTTTCACATAAGGCACCAAACAATGATAATGGCTTCCTGTCACTCCTGACCCGGCTTAGAGCTTGACCAGTGCCCCAAAGGGGGAAAAAAACATTACACTTGCAATATTCTTCAGACGTCCACGTCTTTTCTTTTCCCTTCATATTACAGTTCTATTAGTACTAGTAATCACAGAATCCCCAAAAATGCTCTATTCACGGACCATGAGCAGCATGGCGATAAATAAATATTTGCAAGAATTTAACATACATGTGTAACGTTAAGTTGCTCAATGAATTCACCATTTAAATAAAATTGACTAGGGAGCTCAGAATTATAAAGCATTAAAAAAAAAATGAGAAAAGGGTTCGAATAATGGCCCAAACACCAAACTTCATTGTAGTTTAAGACTCACTGTCTATGTTCTAAGTGTTTGTAAATGTTTGACTAATTTTTTCTCCCTCCAAAGTTCCTTGAGCGATCACATTTTCTTCATGGCAGAAAATAACTCTAATGCACGTTTTGGTCAATTACAACCAGAAATAACCCTATTGTACTTGTACGCCTTAATAAAATAATTTATCAAAATCTCTTTAAAAACCTATAAATAAAAATCGCTACAAAGTCTCAATTATCATTTGTCTCTGATTAAAATTCAATCTTTAAATATATTCCTTTCTACTTTTGGAATTTTGCATATGTTGTTCAAAAGAACAACTGACTGATGTTAAGGGAAAAAAAAGGCAAAAATGAAGAGACCAAGGATGAAGCAAGAGGTTACATATTTAGTTGTTAACGTCCAAAGCCCTAGAGCCCATCTCTTCACCCACTTAACAAATATTTATTGGTTACCAGTTATGTGCCAGGTACGGCTTTGAAACACAAGACAAAAACCTTGCAGTCATGGAAGTCACACAGACTACTACTACTGTGCTGTTTCAGTGTGCAAACTTTTTTACCTCTGTATCCTCAACAACTGCTCAGAGGTTATTACTGAAGACCGCGGGTCTGAATAATGGGAAATTTTTATATCAATACTCATGATAACATATGCATTAGGATACCTGGCATAGTTAAAGACATAAAGAACCCAGTGATTGTTTTTTTACCCATAAAAAAAAATGATAGATAACACTATCACTTTGTGTAAAGTTTTGGACAACTAAGTAATATAGATTTAAATCACAAATGACAGATGCACCGACTTGAAGCATAATGGTTACTGAAGTGAACCTTGTAGAGCTATGGTTAACTATTAAATGGCTCGAGTACCGTTTTTAGGTGTGAATATTGTGACAACTATTAGTCAATGCCCTATGCCATCATCACTATTTTCTTGGTGAATTCTATCCTAAGAGGAGTGGGTATCTTACGGGAAAATCTTATCTCAGTGAAAATTCCAGGTTAGTTTTTTTTTTTTTTTATCAAAACAATATTCATTGATTTCATGGGTGACCTTGCTGATTTTCCAAGCACAGTGAGTGCCCCCATATGACAGTATGAAAGTAGTCACCAAACTATTAAAAAAAAAAAAAAAGGCAGCAAGAATTTTCAATTCACCATGAAATGTTACAATTAACCTCTTTTTTTCTATGACTCAACTTTCACTGGGTGCTTCCAGGAAGAAAAAAGTACTGTTACATTTAAGTGATGACAAACATCTGTATAAAAGAATAAGTTAGTACATCAATGGGATGTTTGTTTCAAAAAAAGGAAGTTGTTGAGGCACATATATAAAACCTTCATATCACTGCCTGACATCTCCGTTCTTTTCAGAATATGACTACGTCATTTAGATACAGACAAAATATAAGAAAATCACACTCTAAGAAGATATCTGCCCAATATTCTATCTGCTTCCTGACTTCTGCCCTACTTCTCCCCACTGGCGCTACCAAATAAACAAATAAGCAGGCAAACAAATGCCGGCTTACTTTCTAAATTATGTCAAAAATTAAGCAGAATTACAGGTGCAGGTAAATTGATAGAGAAACCGAAGCACCACGACAGCACACCCAAAGGGACGGCATGGGCTCCTGGGGTAGCTCTAGGTGCAGGCGTACCTGCAGTCAGAGAAGACCACAGACAAAGAAAAGCCTACTGTGTGACCTATCACAAGGGAACCAGGATCATCAGGATCATGTACAAAAAGTGTGACTGGGTACACAGGTAAAATACTTAAATGCTACAGACACCAGAGAAAAGTGAAAAAGTATATATGCTTCAATTCCAGGAGTCAAACCCAACCAAGCTCATCAACTTAAAGGCAGGTCCTAAGATGTCAACTGCACTTAGTAGGTCTAGTCAGTCTCAGGCGGGAACTTTATTTCCTGGGACGGATCACTGTGGTTTTTGATTTTACATCTGTAGCAATAACTTAACTTGCTTTTGTTCCAAAATGAATTTCATGCTCAACTTGTTTTTCTTAATTAAACTTCCTTTAGGAGCCCCTAATATGTGTATTATTAAAACTCATTAGTCCCATTGACGCTTGCCTGTGGTTTTTTTTGGCTACATATTCATATATTGAAGTGTTCTGTTGCTATATATAGGAAGAAAATTAAATAATAAATATGAGGACTTGAACGTTTTATGAGTGTCAGGATGAGAGACTGCCTGCAAGGCCCATAAGGTTTCACACAAAAGAGGCATTACTGCTAAAGCTAACATGCTGACACATCTCTGATCTATAAAGTCTGCAGTAATGGCAGCAGTAAAGCGTGTTGCCATTGACTAGAATTTCTCTTACATGCAACGGAAATAGGCACAGAAGAGATTATATTGACTGTTATAAAACGAATTCATATAAAATCCCCCAAAAGTTTAATGTCTAATAATTTCAAATCCCTGAAGTGATTTACTAGTTTTCTCTGACTTCACTTAAGCTTGGAGTTAGTAATCTTTCTGTCTCACACAGGTTTGCTATTCATCATGAATGTTCACTATTTTTTTTTAATTTTCTGGGCCTCACAAATTTAAGATATTAAAAAATTGAAATTTTAAATTAACCAAAACTTTTGTTTTATTTTGACATTTCTCAAGAAAGCAAAAGAGATGGAAAATCTACGGTTTTGGATGCCATGTGTTAAATTTCAATAATTCATGTAAAACTCTTGCCCTTTTCATTTTACTTTCAATTAAGAGGCTTTTCAAAAAAAATGAATTAATGTAGAATAGTATGTAACTAACTGTATTTAATCGTTTCAAAATCATAGAAAGAAGCCGCAGGAAATATCTTCACTCCTACTGAATGTTAGGTGAGTTAGAACACATGGAAGGCTTTTGAGGGGCAGGTGCAGCTGTCAAACAAAGCTCCAATGAATGCAACATCAGTTTTTCTATAGTCATGAGCTTTGGGGAACCCAGTGCTATTTCTTGTCACATACCTCAGGAACTGGGTTTGTAATTTTCTGGGGGAATTGAGAGCTTCCATCCCTTCATCCAAAACTACGACATGTTATGTTACTCTGAATCAAAAGTGGAAAAGCTGATCAAGACCATCCTGCTTTAATCATCTTAACCAAAAATATGTGTTTGGATAAGATAGAAGAAGATGTAATGAATTTTCTAAGTGAATGCTCAGGTTTTTCAGGAGTTCATAGAGTGATCTGCTCTCTTGGTAGAGAGGATTTCTATAACTGGGTACCTTGGTTTTGTTTATTGGCTACAGTCTGAAAAAATTCTGTGGTGTGTAATTTTACTTTTATCTCCATCATTATTGACCTTCCAAAGTGGATCTACTACCTACAAAGTCACCAGAGTTCTGTGCAGGAACCGCTTACAGAAACCAAAGAGTAAGACAAAGTTTCCCCTTTTCTTTTTCCACTGATGAAAGAGAATAGAAAGTATTGATGATTCCTGACGGAGAAAAATAGCACTCAGCGGGGACAAGGACACTTTAAGCGGAGTCTTCTGCTTAGCACTATGGCGAATGTCATGACCACCAACTCAATGGTTGTGAAATATCCGAATTAACTTTTAAAAGTACCTTCTTTCTCGTGTTTCATATTCTCCATCTACCTTTGTACCAACGTTATATTCTCTACTAGCCCAGAAGGAACAACTCCAGCTCACCCCCCATTCATCTTCATTAAATATTTACTGTCATCATTTAATGTTGTTATTTACCAGCTAACATTTTTTTTTATTACTTCAAACTTTGAAAAAAAAGATGTTCACTATCATTGAACTGTGGGGCTAAGATCAGTGGCTAGAATGTACCAATACACAGACCATCCATTCTTCTAGCTCACCCTGCACATGAACCACGTGACTTAGAGCTGCATAAAAGAAAGGCAAATCTAGCCTCTCAGATTTCTCCCTGAAACTAACAGTTGGGCTTATAAAAAGTAGTTTTCTATTTTTTGTGGCCTTTAGACAAGCTTACACAAAATCTGAAAAAAAAAAAAAAAGGAAATACTTAATTTCTGCACCATAGAATTTTTGGGAGAAAAGTTTTCTATTTTGCTATTTCCTCTTAAAAAGAAAAAAAAAAGGAATGACACTGTGCTTGTTTCAGAACTCAGATTTAGGAAACACATACATACACGAAACCGGGAAGAAAGTTTGGCAAGGCTCCCCTTTTAATATACCAGGATGTCTGATGCATTTGGAATTGCTGAAATAAGTAGGGGGATGATGAGTGCTTCAGATGACACTGAAGAGTGGCCTTTCATGAATTCACACATAATGGGGAGGCTTCAATGTTAAGGCCATAAAAGTATCTCCATTCATATCCTAATCTGTAAACAGAAACCCCTGAAAAGATATTTGATGCTTTTCTTTAAGAGATAAAATTGGATTTAAAAAAAAATCACTATTTTCTATCTTAACAATTATCTAGGTCCATTTTATTCTAAGGGATCTTGATGTCTGAAGCTTTAGGATCTAACGAATTGGCCTTAAATGGGAAGAGCCAACTAAAATTATAATGCTGAGGTGTCAGAAGGTACTAAGGGGTGGTGGGGGGGGGAGTAATTCATTAATAGTTAGATACCTACTTAGATAATAGATATTTAGCCTATCTAGGTACACATTCCAAACCCATCAGTCCATCTGTGACTGCTCCTGCTCGGAACCCCTGTGGGTCCCCAAACCGGTTCACAAGAACAGGCTTTTTTTTTTCCGGATTGCGGAGCAACTTTTAGTTTCCTAAGTCCGTGAACACCACTCCTTTGAGGGCCTCATTGTAGTCCTATGCGCTGACATTGATTTTCCCCCTGCCAATAGGGAGGAGGGCCTAAAAAAAATAAATAAATAAGAGAATAAAAAAATTAAAAAAATTAAAAAAAAAAAAAAGGAGGCAGGGAGGGAGGGAGGCAGGGGTTGGAACGGCCTGCACGGGAGGCGCGCAGAGGTCTGCGAGGGCGCGCGGCGCGGGGTGGGGCGAGAGGCCGGGGCGGGGGCGGGGGCGGGGGCGGGGGCGCAGCGCGGGGCGGGGGACCCGGGGCGGGGGCGGGGGCGGGGGCGGCCGGGCTCCTCCAACTCCCACAAAGTTCCCCGGCGCCGGGTTACGCCGAAGTCTTGCAAGTGGATCCCGAGCCCCGCGCGGCCGGCCGTGCACCTCGGCGTCCCCCCGGGGCAGGGGCCCTGCAGCGCAGCAGCGGGCGGGGAGGGGGAGGGGGAGGGGGAGGGGAGGGGAGGAGGGGGCGGAGGGGAGGGGAGGGGGGCGGAGGGGGAGGGGAGCCAGGGAACGCGGAAGCGGCCAGTGTCCCCGCCGCCGAGCATCCGCGGCCGCCCCGGGGGGAGCGCAGCCCGCACAGGCGGCTCCGCGGGCATCGCCGCTCGGTCCCCGGGAAGTGCCGCCCGCGGGAAAGCGCGGGGCCCGGGCTCGGCCGCCGGAGGTCTCGGGTGCAAAGTTGAGGTCCGCCGCCGAGCCGGGGCCGGGAGCTCCGACCGCCTGCACCCGCCCGCACCCCGCGACCCCCGCCCGCACCCCGTCTGCACCCCGCGACCCCCAGCACCCCTCCTGCACCCCGCCTGCACCCCGCGACCCCCAGCACCCCGCCTGCGCCCCCCTGCACCCCGCGACCGCCAGCCCCCAGCCTGCACCCCGCCCGCACCCCGCGACCCCCACGACCCCCCGACTTACCCTCCCGGAGCGAGCCGCGCAGGCCCCCTGGTCCTCCCTTAGTGCCCCTCCGGCCCTTCAAGGAGACACTTCCTCCTTCCACTTCGCCGTCAAATTCAGGCTCGATCGGTCCAAGTATTTATCCGCTTCTAGACGCTTTTTTTGCTTTTTTCCCCCCCCTTTTTTTTTTTTTTCTTTTTCTCTCTCTTTTTTTTTTTTTTTTTTGGATCTTGAGCCCTGGGGATTCTTGTAGCAGAATTCAAGACGCTTCCTTTTTCAATTTATTTTTCTTCTTTAAGCAGCCGCAATCCCAGTTTTTGCAAAACCACCACCACCACCACCACCCCCCCACACCTCCTTTTTTTTTTTTTTTTTTTTTTTTTTTTTTTTTAATTCACCCACGGACACTTCCAAAACGTGTCGATTGATCCTTTTTTTCTCCCCAGATGAAACCACGATCCAGGATTCTCGGGACCCAGAGCCACCACCTCCATGCAAATCCGACCAGCAGGCAAGAAAATACAAATGATCAAACAACGTTACTTCTTTCGGCTGCAATCAGATAATCCTACTAATCCAATAGATTTATCTCGATGGGAAATTGACCTCGAAAACGAATCCCTGGCGCCGATGTCCAGGGAAGCGGTTTCGTGGCCCCGTTCGGGTGACCGGGAGAACTGTGGCTGCTTTCTTCCTTCTTCTTTTTTTTTAAAAAAAATCTTTTTGGATTCTGGGTGCACTGCTCGCAAAAAATGCCGAGGACCCTGCTTTTCCCCTAATAGAGGTTTCTACTCCAAATCGGTGCAGGATGAAAAATGGTACAAAGGTACCCCTAGTGGCCAGAGAGGATATTGCAGGGAATCTCACTTTTCTTTTTTTTTTTTCTTTTTTCTTTTCTTTTTTTTTTTTTTTTTTGAATCCCCTCTCCTCACCTTTCCCCCCTCCCCCTGTAGATAACTGGCTGCTCCAGGAGTTAGAGAAGAAGAACGGAGATGAACATGAATAGTATATGACCACTTGAAAACATCGTCTGATCTTTCTCCTTTGTTTTACTTTAAAGACTGAATCTTCTGTGCTTCTGTCTCCCCAGTCAGTATTCCATATTTTTTTTTTTTCCCAGCAGAATTTTCCCCAATGGCATTTAGTAGCTAAAATGCCAATTTGGAGCAGCTAGTGATTTCAAAGCAAATGCACTTGTTTCCTGAATAACTACAGATACTCGGAGAAACCCTATTCTTCCTGAGATACGCTGCTTTCAGAAAAAAAAAAAAAAAAAGCCTAATGTTTTGTTTTCTTTAAGGTTATAGGATTATGGATACATATTTTTTTTTAAAAAAATCCCTTCTCATTTCAGACTTTTGATATTCATTCAGCAGAGCAGACATGGCTACTGTGAGCCTGTGGTCAGAAAGCAAGACCCCAGGGGTCATTGCATAGTCCTCAATGCTGCTTATCTGAACCCTTTGCAATTCGATCATCTCAAGATTCCTACTAGCATTTTTGAAAGGTTTTAGAGAAAAAGCCAATGCAATGAATTTCAAGATTCCACTTTGGTAAGCAGTACTTCACAAACTTGACTGTGCTTACCAGAAACCAGGGAATCTTTCAGATGAGGATTCTGGTCTGGTAGGAAGAGAAGGGATGGGATTCAGCATTTCTAGCAAGCTCTCTGACCACACCCTGATTATTAGGACTTAGTCAACTTGGGAAGTTGAATTCACTTCCATGAGTGGGTGCAATGGCCGCAAGGACTCCACCATCTTTTTTCTTTAGAGGGCTTAATAATCAAGACTTCTCAGTGTATTGAACTGTTAAGGAGTGAAGAGACCTTCCTCCTATTACTGGTTTTGTTATTAATGGACTATGTGACTTTGAGCAGTCACTTTTTGACCCACGGCCAATTTATCTATTAAAACTGAAGAGTAAACCAAAATAAATGAACAAACGTACCTGGTCCTGGATGGGAGACTCAATGTTGTAAATTAATTTATAAAATTAATGTAATTATTATTAAAAGCCCACTATAATTTTTCATGGAACTTGAAAAGTTAATCTTAAAATGTGTTTGTGGGAGCAAAGGGTCAAACCTGTCAACATAATTTTATATACAATACAATTAAGAGCAAGATATGAACAACTTCCATATTAACTATTAAGACAATAGAAAATGACAGTAACTGAGGGCAATGTAGCTTTGGTTCAGGGATAGAAATTTAGTTCAATGGAATAGAATAGGGGGCTCAGAAATATATCCCTGAATTTATGGAAACTTGATAAAGAACAGGTGGCATTACAGAGCAGTGAGGAAAAATTAATTATTCAGACGATAGATTAAGCATATGAAAAAAGTATAATTCACACCTAAATATGTATTTAAGGATACTGAGCAAAACTTAAAAACCTCATAGAGATACAAAGCTTTGTGATTTGGGGTAGACAGGAATAGAAGGTTTTACTAAACATTAAAATAATAAAAATTAAATCTATAAAGGAAAAATTTTAATTTTGATATATTAAAATTAAGAATTTTTGTGCATCAAAAAAGTCAAGGCATAAACCGACAGAAAATATTTGCTTTGCATATAACCAAAGAGGGATTAGTATCCAAGTACATAAAGCTTTCTTACAAGTCTATAGACAAAAAAAAAAAATAGGAAAATATGTGCCAAGATGAATAGTCAATTAGCATAAGAGAATTCTCAACGTCCAATAAGCATCTGAAAAAGATATCTTAGTTACTAGAAAAATACAACCTAAAACGATGAGATACCATATCACAGGTATGAAACTGGCAAAAATCTGTAAGTCCAGCAATAAGAAAGAATGATGAGAATGTGAAGAAACCATGGAAAGCATATTAGAACAATTTCAGAGAGCAGTTTCGAGATAGCTGATGATTCTCATTTCTTAAAATCTAATGTCTCTACTCCTATGTCCTTCTCTTCACATGTACAAAAAATATCCATTACAGAATTACTTGAAAGAGGAAAAAAAAAGAAAAGGAAGAAAAAATATAAACACCTTTGGATAAATAAGTGGACAAGTACTTTTTGGAATAGTCATACTGTGATACTAGAAGCAATAAAAAGAAAAATGAATGCACTATAGCTACTTGAGCTAGCATGAATGCATCTCAAAAGTGCAATGCGAAGCAGCAACCATAAAAGTAGGTTGCAGAAAGATACCTGTGGGATGATACCATTTATGTAGCAAGTTTTAAAACATGCAAAAATAATTACATATATTTTGAGCATATGTATATGTGGCAAAAGCACATAAACATCCATGATAACGATGAACCTGAAATTCCGGGTAGAGGTTATCTCTGAGAATTATGGAGGTTAATGACATTGGGATGACATTCCGCTTGAGCTGAATCTTCAGTGCTTTATTTCTCAGACTGAATCTTGAGTCCACAAGTGTTTATAATATTACATATGAATTGTGTGTCTGGACTATTTCATTAAAATGAACTATTTAAACTAGATGACTTTCATGAACCCGTTACAGTATCCGAAAAATTTCTAATTAGAATACATATATGTAGAAGTGAAAGGAAATAGTATGGAATTCTGAAATATCATAATGTGCTTTCTTTTAAAAGTATGTGGTACCTTTTATTTCTAAGAAGTAGAAAGGGATCAATGCTTATTTACTTCCATAATAGGTATGAAAATTTTCAGGGAGCAGACGAAAACCACCACCTAAATGAGAAAAGTGTGGTTGAAATAGGGGGAAAATGTAATCCTCAACTAACTCTTTCTTGTATCTTCCTTTGATCTCACATAGAGTAACCAGGTCTCTGAAACTGTAAAATAGGTAATGAACTGATCATGTTCAGTTCTGACTGGTTAACTGGAAACCATCAAAGCCAGGGTAGCCCTAAGCCAGCCAAACTACAATACAAAAGAGAATTCCTCCAGAATATTTGAAATATATACCTAAATTCAAATAGGGAGGTTTTGTTGATATGAAATATAAGAACCAGAAATTTCATTTCAAAATCATTAAACAGTATTTTTCATAATTCATTCAAAATTGGAGAAGATATCAAATATTAAGAAAAAATATTTTAGAGCCCAGTATCAGAAGTAAAATGAGTTGGGTTAGCAGTTAATACCCCTCAACTCACATTGAACTCAAGAAAGATGCCTGGACACATCATCAATCAATTTTCAGAACAGCATTCCTAGGCAATAGCCAAAGCAGCTTTGTAATAAAGACACAGAGAAGGGGCAATTTAATGTCCTTCAGTGATAGAATAAACAAGGGGGAAGAAGCAAATTTAATATTTCCAAAATTTGGAGAGGTTGACATATTCTTTCAGCAACCACTTATTGAATACCTCCTACTTGCCCGGCGTAGTGCAAAGCATTTCACGAGACAGTTTTTTTTTTTTTTTTTTCACAAGACAGTTAACATTAAAACAAATCACCACCACAAACCCTTCGTTAGCTATTGATAATTCATTTGTTCACTGGAAATGGTTAGTAGATATTTTGAATGAATCCTTCACCACCTATGTTGACAATGAGATACTGGACACTAATATAATACTGAAGGTGCATTTTCAGTGTGCTTAAGTCAAACTGATGTGACAGGTTAAAGTAGTCAATGAAGGAAGAAGAGCAAAACAAGAGGCAAGAGGATGAGAAGGTAAAGGAAAGGAAGAAGACTGAGCATAAAAATACGAATCAAACTCATTTCTCTCCCTGGTGATTTACTTTACAGACAAGACAGAAACTTACTCAATCTGTGTATCCCCCAGAGTAAAAATGATTAGTGAATGAATGCCTTAATAGATCAACGTGTGAAGCTAGTTGATTGCAATCTCTATACTGGAAACAAATGCATTCTCTATATTGGAAAGGCTTGCTAATATAATATCTCTTCAGAAAATGAAATTAAGAGAGGAGGGAAGTAAAAAATTACTATGACTAACAATAATGGGAAATAAAAGGCCAAGACTGGGCAAACTTGAGTGCCAGTTGGAATATGGGATTCCAATTTGATTCTGACACTAAAATTTCAGCTCTGCTGAAACCTATGGTGGAATTACACATCCTATTTTGGTTTCTGCACTTTACACAAACAAATGAAAAATGATTGATTAATACCAAATGGATCTTGTAAAGAAATGGCATAGTTCTACTAAAAAACAGATGAGAATGCATTTAATTGTTGCTTTTAATACAGAAGTCATTATGAAAAGAAGGTTATGATGGGTTTTTTTGATAATTGATATAACAGCACATCTTTCGTGACCAGGTCAAATCAATTAAGTTCTGCCTGTAGTAAACATTTTAAGATGTTATGAAAGACTGGTGGTCTATGTCTGAAAAGAAGTAACATAAAATACTGTAAAACAGATTTTCTAAAACAAGTCTTGGGAAAATATATTCTTCTACCATCTTCAGAACTCCCCTGATGTACCCTCATTTTAAGTGCTCAAGACTTGAATCTAAATGAATGGCAACTGGGAATTATGAAAAGCATAAAAATAAAAAGTATTGCAACATCACAGGCCTAACTACTGCAAAGGTAGCTGTTTATAAAGAGGTTCTCTCTACAGGGAAGAATCTGCTCAGACAATCCTGCTTAATTAGAAAAGACTACTTAAAACACTTGACTGATACTGAATATTTCAGGTATGTATCGGGAGAACACACCTGCTTGCATGCTAAATTTACCAGATGCATTTTTATATTTCATGGTTTGAAGACCTGTAATGGAAACCAAGGAGGTAATGATCAAGACTAGATATTTTGGGATGAGACTGTCACCTAGAGAAATGGGGCTTCATGAAGATTAGTCTGAGATTCCAAAACATATTTTCATAGTTCAGGGGTCAAAGTCAGAAATAATCTAGATTTTTGAAACAAATTTAAATCATTTTGAACTCTTAAAAATTTCTGAATTTTAGTGCTATTATACTAATAATTAAGAATCTGTTCTGTTTCTTTTCTGAAGAAACACTTTTTTTTACATCTATGTATTTAATCGGTACAGTTATTCCTTACATGAAAATATGTACGTTTCCAGGTTCAAAGAGTTTAGCTGTTAATAGATTACTACATTATTATTTTACACAATATTTTATTTTAGAACACAGATTCTTATATATTTGTGAAATCAAATAATATTTATACTGACCCTCTAATAAATTCATAGCAGACTCTCTATTATAGCTGTTTTTTTTTATTATAGCTGTTTTTAACTCCATCATACCATGATTGATTTTAATACATTTAAGAGTAGCCTAAAATTAGTTAAATTATATAAAATCATAATATTTTGTTAGTACTGAATAAATACAACCAGAAAACCATCCTATTATACAGCATCAAGATTTATTTTATAATACTAGTTTATCTGAATCAATATTGCCAGTATTAGTAAAGTTTACTATGAACTGACTTAATTATGGAAAAGTCACATGAAAATTAATGATCTGTAGTTCAATCTAGAAAAAGGAAGACTTCTGTTACATTCTAATACAGTGTCATTGCATTGACTTCACATACATGGGTTGGGTACTCTTCGTTCTCTGCATAGGATTTTATGCTAATTACACAATTAAAAGTAAACACTAGCCTGAATTTTCATTATTGTTCAATTAGTTATTTAATGAGCATCATCTACCTATCCCAAAATATTTAGTTTCATATTTCCTAAAATATTAAGTAAAGAAGACCTTTAAATTACATCTTCAAAAAGAATGGATCTCTCTCTTCTCTCAATCTTCTCTCTCTCTCTCTCTCTCTCCTTATATGTACATGTGTTTGCTTCTCTTTCTCTTTGACTCTCTCCGTCTCTGAGAATCTCTGAACACACAAGTCCACCTCTTTAATTTTTTATCATTTACATCAAACTAGAAATTATATACAAATGTTTCAAAATGATAAATTTTCCTAAAATCACTTGTATTTGGTTTTAGAGTTTGCTTTTTGATTGTACATGAATAAAAATTATTTCTGATGACCTAGAAACAAAAAAAATAGAACAAAGTAATCATATAAGAATGATATATTTAAAAAGAAAGGTCAAACTGTATTATCCTCAATGCATAAGAAGTTGTTCAACCTTCCAGCCATCCATTCTCAAATTCATGACTCTCAGCCTAAGCACTGTGGCTTTTCCGCTAAAGATTTCCCAAATCTTCCCTAGATTTAAGTAGGTTATTCAGAGAAAACAATGTTTAAAAAGTTCAAATAAAGATTTGTTATGTCACAAAGTTGATACATTTCGGACAGATGGTTTACACATCAGCAGAAAATTTGTAAGATCAAAGGAAAGTATAATTCTTGACTATCTGTAGTATATTAAATCTAACAGTTCACATCCTCATCATTTTACAAATCTGATAAAGGATACAGGAAAAATCTTACGGCTGAAATTAGTTTTACCAGGACTCAAACTAATCATTAGAGTACATTTGAACTGTGGCCCAAAGAACTGCAGTTTTATAGTCTTTGTATAAACTCCACAGATCTCCTTTTTTTGTATATTTTTTATTGGAGTTCGATTTGTCAACATACAGTATAACACCCAGTGCTCATCCTGTCAAGTGCCCCCTTCAGTGCCCATCACCCCAACCCCCCACCCACCTCCTCTCCCACTACCCCTTGCTCATTTCCCAGAGTTAGGAGTCTCTCATATTTTGTCACCCTCTCTGATTTTTCCCACTCATTTTCTCTCCTTTCCCCTAAAATACCTTTCACTATTTTCTATATTCCCTGTATGAGTGAAACCATATGATTGTCCTTCTCAATTGACTTACTTCACTCAGCATAATACCCTCCAGTTCCATCCACATTGAAGCAAATGGTGGGTATCTGTCGTTTCTAATGGCTGAGGAATATTCCATTGTATACATAGACCACATCTTCTTTATCCATCATCTTTCGATGGACACCGAGGCTCCTTCCACAGTTTGGCTATTGTGGCCATTGCTGCTAGAAACATTGGGGTGCAGGTGTCCCAGCATTTCATTGCATCTGTATCTTTGGGGTAAATCCCCAGCAGTGCAATTGCTGGGTCGTGGGGCAGATATTTTTAACTCTTTGAGGAACCTCCACACAATTTTCCAGAGTGGCTGCACCAGTTCACATTCCCACCAACAGGGCAAGAGGGTTCCCCTTTCTCCACATCCTCTCCAACATCTGTTGTTTCCTGTCTTGTTAATTTTCCCCATTCTCACTGGTGTGAAGTGGGATCTCATCGTGGTTTTGATTTGTATTTCCCTGATGGCCAGTGATGCGGAGCATTTTCTCATGTGCATGTTGGCCATGTCTGTGTCTTCCTCTGTGAGATTTCTGTTCATCTCTCTTGCTCTTTTCATGATTGGATTGTTTGTTTCTTTGATGTTGAGTTTGATAAGCTCTTTATAGATCTTGGATATTAGCCCTTTATCTGATCTGTCATTTGCAGATATCTTCTCCCATTCTGTAGGTTGTCTTTTAGTTTTGTTGACTGTTTCTTTTGCTGTGCAGAAGCTTTTTATCTTGATGAAGTCCCAATAGTTCATTTTTGCTTTTGTTTCCCTTGCCTTCATAGATGTATCTTGCAAGAAGTTACTGTGGCCAAGTTCAGGAAGGGTGTTGTCTGTGTTCTCTAAGATTTTGATGGATTCTTATCTCCCATTTAGATCTTTCATCCATTTTGAGTTTATCTTTGTGTCTGGTGTAAGAGAATGGTCTAGTTTCATTCTTCTGCACGTGGCTGTCCAATTACAGATTTCCTTTTGCTAAATAGGAAAAAAAAAAGCTAAGAAAGCAAATAACTAAAGTAGCCAAGGCCACACCGAGGTCAGTGGCACTGCTAGATGAGAAACCACTGTACCATGCCACTTTAGACTTGGTTTTTTTTTGGTTGGTTGTTGGTATTAAAGTGTCATTATCCTTAAAGTATTTGATGACAACCAAATTTCAAAATTTTCAGTTAACAAACAAACAAACAAAAGCACAGCATTTAATAGACTTAATATAATTAGCAAAATAATGGCCCTCCAAAGATGTCCACATCCTAATCCCTGGAATCTATGGATATGTTACCTTACATGACAAGAATGACTTTGCAAGTATGATGAAGGATCTTGAAGTGGGCCCAATGTAATCACAAGGTGCCCTATAAAAGGAAGACAGAAGATTCAGAATTAGAGAAATAGATGTGATAAGCAGAAATCAGGGGCAGATAGAGAGAAAGAGATTTGAGGATGCAATAGTCCTGGCTTAGAAGATGGAGGAAGGGGTCATAAACCAAGGAATGCAGGTGGCCTCTAGAAGTTGGAAAGGTAAGGAATGAATTCTCCTCTAGAGCTTCCACAAGGAATGCAGCCTTTGCCAATCCACTTTAGACTTCTGACTTCCTGAACCACAATTTAACAAATTTGTATTGTCTTAAGCCACAAAGCTGTGGTGATTTGTTACAGCAGCAAAAGTAAGCTAATGCACTTAGTTAAAAATATTAAAACTAGTCTAGGAAAAATCAATTCTCTCCAATAAAAACATAATATGTGCTACATATGCAATTTTAGATTTTCTAGTACACACTTTAAAGAAAGGTGAAATGAAATTTGCTAATATATTTTCTTTAGCCCAATATATAAAAATATAATCATTTGATATGTAATCACTACTGAAAATTATTAATAAAATGTTTTATATTATTTATAAAAGTCTTCCAAATCAAACGTATATAATTGGATATCTAGGTGTCTAGAGCAGATCTCAGTTTGGACTGATTCCACTTCAAGAGCTCAGCAGCCATATATGGCTAGTGACTACCATAATGGATAGCACAGCTTTAGACTGTAAGAAACAAATTAAAAAGAAAACTCAGGGATCCCTGAGTGGTGCAGCGGTTTGGTGCCTGCCTTTGGCCCAGGGCGCGATCCTGGAGACCCGGGATTGAATCCCACGTCGGGCTCCCAGTGCATGGAGCCTGCTTCTCCCTCTGCCTGTGTCTCTGCCTCTCTCTCTCTCTCTCTCTCTCTCTCTCTGTGACTATCATAAATAAATACAAATTTAAAAATAAATAAATAAAAAGAAAACTCATATATTATTATATAGATTATTCTGATATTCTCTTACTTAGAACAGTCTAGTCTAAGAATCACAAAGGCATCTAGAGAAATCAGGATGTTTACAGCCAGTTTTCTAAGAAATGCACTAAAGAGAGATCAGAAGAGGAATAAAAACAAAAGAATAACATGAAAGAAGAATATGATCACCTAATGATACTGAGTTGACTGATGTTTGTGAAAAATGCTAAGGATAATAGAAAAGAAATTTATCCAGTATTTTCAGAGCAAAAAGATAACCAGGTATAGGATAAGAATGACATTGCTTGGGGCCAACTATGTAATATGAACAAATGACCAAGAGAAAAGCAAAACTATTAAGCCCTAGCTTCCAATTTCTCCATAGAGAAGAATGATGTTTGAACTGGAAAAATATATGATGGTGAGAAAATGGTAAGAAAGCCTGAAGGTGATTTAAATTAGTTTTAAGATTCCAGATCCAAATCAGTTACCTAACAGGATACTAAAAATACTTGAAGATGTGTTCTTGGAACTAATATCTAATATCTTTGAGTCACCATGGGAAAGTGCCATGAAAATTGTTAAGTGTCTTGGTTTTCAAATAGAATTCCAGAAACTGATGCTTACTATTCTTGACATTAACTGAAGTTCTAGAACCCATGTATGGGTTCATATGTATTCACTAACTGTATGACAAATATGAATAAAATCTTTTCACTAGAGTTATAGGAATGGCAGATCAAAAATGTAGTTTGAACTGTTTATATTGACTTCATGCAAGAACCTTTTAGAAAAAGACACTCATAGGGGCACCTGGGTGGCTCAGCGGTTGAGCGTCTGCCTTTGGTTCAGGTCATGATCCCAGGAGTCCCTCATTGGGCTCCCCGGAGGGAACCTGCTTCTCCCTCTACCTAGGTCTCTGCCTTTCTCTCTGTGTCTCTCATGAATAAATAAATAAAATATTAAAAAAAGAAAACTCATAATTTTCTTCCAGACAGAACTGTGAAGTATAGGCTGAATGATGTAGTTGAGTAGATCCTTTGAAAGTTGAACAATCGTTCTTCTGTAGCATCTGCTGAATGTTCTTTGATGTCCACTTCTCTTTTCCCTTTTTGAGGGTTAAAGTTTCTGAAAGAAGTTGTTTTGTAATCAAGCCTTTCCATTAAGCAAATTAGTCTAATGATAGGTATGAATGAGATGCTTTAATAGGAGCCTACCTTAGACCATGGACTTTTAAATAGATTACTTAAAGCCATTAACTATTTTTGGAATTATGTTTTTCAATGATGCTTTTTCAAACTATTTCTAAATAAGGAGTTTGATACAAAGTATTTAATTGGTAAACTTTAAATTGAATTTTAATTCAATTTAATCAAATTTTGACATCCAAATTCCCTGTCCTCTATTGCAATATAGAAACCAAGGTCTCTTTCTTTTTAATTCACTCACTGATATAAATATTTCTATTTAATTAATCAACCATATTTTTATCAAAAGGTATTTCTTATTGATAGTATTTAATTGAATTACAAAGAAATTTGGGTTGTAAATAGAATAGTTTTAATAAAAGCTTCAAAATCAATCTAAATTTAAGACCATTCAATACAACTCAATATCAATCTTAATTTGGGCTGCTGAACATAATTTATGTTCAATTTTTTGAACATAAAAGTTCAAGTGAACTTTTATGATGTAATGGCAATGCTCTTTAATCTTTTTTAGCTCCTAATCCTGGCAAAATTAGATAATCTTTCTCTATCTTCTCTCTCCCCAAATATATCAGGAAGCAATATAGCAGACAAAATAATAATGGTAATAATAATAGTAATAGTAATAAAAACAGAAAAGAAAATCCAGTCTCAATATAGCTTGTCTCCCTTTTCTCTTGTTCCCCCCTTTCTACCTTATTTTTAATATACATATAAATAAACTATATAATATAGTATTAAATATTATATTAAATATATAAAATATTTTAATATACATATCACAAAATATGCATGACATACAAATAAGGATATATATATTTCCATGTGGTTATCACAAACACTAACATTTTTACATACTTCCTTGATCATAAGGACTCTTGAAGGCACGAAGATTTAATGATCATAACAACAAAAATAATGTCAATTTTCATTTGTTTAATGCATCTTCTGTACTTGGTTCTTATTCTTATGTATGTCTTTCAAGTTTGAAGGGTACATATAATTTCTCCCATTTTTACAGAAAACAGAAACTTAATCACACTAAATGTCCTGCTGCCACTAACAAAGGATTAAGCTAAGATTGCATTCAAATTTAAATCCAAGCTTCTTGTACTTCCTTTCACTGTGAAGGAAAGTAAGCTCAGAGCTGAAGAGTTTGTACCCTGAAGAAATGACTCAGTGCTCCGGAGTTCATATAAATGGAATGGTCAGTTGTAAGGACTCCCCAAAACAAAAAGGGGTCACCACTGGGTAAAGGGATGCCCCATGCACCTCTCAAGAGGCAGGGAAAATGCCAAGATTGGGTTAACTTCAGTCACCCTGCCTTATATAGGGCCGATGCTGCTGACTGTTCTGGAGAGCAGTAAAGGATAAGGGTGTTCCATTGTAGCAAGACACCATGGTGATTTCACCCACTGGGAAGGCAAAACGATGTACTGAAGTGAGGGGCTACAAGAGAAGAGCATTGCCAAGCTTTCAACTTGGGAGCAGTTAGCAAAATCCTCTTTAAATGACCAGCCCATTGAGAGTAAACATTTACCCAGGCTGCTGCAGCCAACACTCTGGTTTGCTAGCCGAAGAGTTGGTTTCTGATTATTTAGGAAACGGTGCTGCCTAGAAACCACAGGCAGGACCAACACTGAAAGATGCAGTCAGATGCACCAGGAAAGTGTGATCCAAGCTGACTACGACCGCAGAAGAGCCAACTAAGGTTGAAGAGACAGATCATAGAGAAGAAGGTAAGAGCAAGATTTTTTATCCAAGAACAGCAAATGACACTGGTCTTCTTGACATGGACCCAAATAGGTTCACATCTGCATGGTTCCTGCCAGCCTCCTCACTGGCCTCCACTCCCCTCACCCGTTTTTTTTTTTTTTTTTTCAATCTATGCCTCACATAGACACCAAAACCATCTGTTTATAAAATAAATCTCGTTGACACTCTTCTGTATTAATTATTACCAGGATTAGTGGTTCTTACCACATTTGCCCACTAGAATCGCTTAAGGGGAAAAGTGGTAAAAATACCAGTGTTTGAAGGGAGGTGGGTGGGGGTGGGGCTGACTGGGTGACCGGCACTGAGGGGGCACTTGATGGGATGAGCACTGGGTGTTATTCTATATTTTGGCAAATTGAACACCAATAAAAATAAAATAAAATAAAAACAAATAAATAAATAAAATAAAAAATAAAAAAATACCAGTGTTGGGACCTGCCTCTCTGATCCCTACAAATCCATTAAATCAGAATCTCTGAAGTTAGTGCTAGGTCTCCAACATTTTTAAAACACTCCTGAATGGTTCTTACATATAGCCCAAGTTAAGAACACTGACCTTGAGAGTATATTTTAGATGCCACATACGAATATTGAAGCTTTTTAAGTGATATGCATAGGATTTGCTATCAAATGGATCTGGATTCAATTCCTAAGTATTTCACTTGCTCATGACACTTGACTCCCCCTGAGTTTCTCTTTCCTCATCTACAATATGGAAATGGCTACAATATGTGTGGAAAAGCAGAATTATCTATTTCCTTCCATCTTTATTCTTTTCCCTATTCACTCTGTGTAAAGAAAGATCCTTTAACACATGTCTAAGTTTGCTATTGGGGATGACCGGGATTAATAGGAGAAAGGATTGCTGCTTTTGAAAATACTCTGTTAAAACATCACTACCACCAACAGAAAACCAAACACCTAACCCTACTCTCCAGAACTTTGCAGCATACGATGGATAGCAGATCCGTAGTATTTCAACTTAATACATGCTCAGAGTGAATTAATAACTCAAGGAAACATCGTGGGATATAGGGTTACTATCACTTTCCAATGAATTACATAATGTTCAGTAATATTACTTCTTCTTTTAATAAAACTCATTTTGATACATTTTGAAAGCTGTGGAGAAAACTACCCTCATACAGAGATTTTTAACTCATTTCTAGGTATAGGAACTTGAGCCAAGAAAAGTGTGACCTAAGTGTGACACTTCCATTACATCACCAGAGTCTTCATGCCAGGGGCATCTTTGATATGAGATTTGCATACAATGAAGCACTTTTCAGCATAGGTAATATCTTCCTTAAGAATATCAATCATTCATAAAATATAGTTCATGAAGTACTTTAACATATCTAATTATATTTGAGTATTGAAAGAAAAACTTTTTGAAGGAAGAGAACAGATAATATTTGTTCCTTTTCATGATTGAATAAATTGGGGGAAATTGACCTCCTTATGGCCACTCAGCACTTTGCTACATGTAGGAATCAGACCTTGGACTTCCAGTTTAATTTCCATTCTAATAGCACATACTGCTGTTTCTCCTAAATTGGCAGAAAGATCTCAGATAGCCTATTCTTGTAGCAATCAAAATGCTTTTGTGGAGGTTGTTTTCAACAACAACAACAAAACACATGAAATTGTAAGCAAATATTTCAGGTAAAAACGGAGCTGATACAGTAGAAGGGAAAGAGGAAGAGGACCAAGAGCCCTGCCCACCATGCTCCTCCATCCCCATGGGTAGCAGCCCCCACGGGGGCAACTTGCAGCACCACTGGACAACTATTTGCTGTCTTTATAGATAAGGAACAAAAGCCTCAGAAAGCAACTGATTTGGCTGAGAAGCTCACCTCGTTAGTGACTTCATGTCTCTTGATTCCTAATCAAATTCTCTTTCTCCTGTGTTATAATATCTTCAAGGTCATGTGGGTATAAATAGCCTTGTCCACTATCTCTAAGTTGCTCACCTCCCTTCCTGTCCAGCCATCCCTCCTGCCATACATTACTTCTCCAGATGAGCTACACTACATGTGGTTTTCTCATATCTATCAAGCCTTTTTTTTTTTTTTTTTTTTTTTTTTAAAGTAGGCTCCCTGGCCCAGTGTGAAGCCCAACCTGGGGCTTGAACGTATTCTCCTGAGACCAAGACCTGAGATGAGATCAAGTGTCAGACGCTTAATCACCGGAGCCACCCAGTTGCCCCTACCATGCCCTTTATTAAGCATTAGACTTCTGCACATGGTTTTCTCTTTGTCTGGAAACTTCTCTCTTTGAATGCCCTCTTTCTCAACCTATTCACTTTTTTAATTTCCACAGATTCATCAAATCTGATTGAAGTCAGCACTGACTCTAGAGACCCCTCCATAACATTACCCACCAACCCCAGCCCTCAATACCGCCCCTACCCTACTCTGTCTCCCCCACTCCCAAACTGAGTTAGGTAGCAATCTTAGTTAACCGATGCTTTCTTTACCTCTTAACATACTTGTACTTTCATTAATTGCTCTTTGAGGAGAGAGTCTTGACTTTTTCTACCTTTATTCACCTTTATTTTGAAACTATTCAGTGTCACAATAAACAAGAAATGCAAGAATGAATAAATGCTATTTTCTAAGTAATTTCTTACAAAGAAACATGAATGTAGGACAGTGTGGTATATATTCCAGGAAAGCAGGCCTCACTTGAACTTGCTGCATATGCTATATCATACTGCCAGAAAATAGGGCAGCCATGATCCTCAGCAACTCCAATTTGCAGCTCTAGAACTTTCTGTTACCATGGCAGAAAAACCTTGCCAGATACCTATAATTAAACAATCTAATTCTTTATTCATAATTTTGAACAGAAAACCAGAAACAGCAAGCATTTAGGAAAACCAATAGCATTAAAAAGGAATAACAGATAAATGGGAAAAGAAGACCTGGTAGGGAAATATATTTAAAGAAACAAATATGTACTTTAAAAGTCAACCTGTTATTCTTTTTCTTTAATAAAAGTTTATTTATTTATTTATTCATTCATTCATTCATTCATTCATTTATCTATTTATTCATGAGAGACATAGAGAGGTAGAGACATAGAGGGAGAAGCAGGCTCCTCCCAGGCAGCCCGATATGGGACTTCATCCTGTGACTCTGAGATCACATCCTTGAGTCAAAAGGCAGATGCTCAACCACTGAGCCACCCAGGCGTCCCTAAACTGTTACTCTTAAAGTAGTTCAAGGGACTGCTATCTTAAGGAAACCAATAGGTTCCTCTAAAAACACAACTAAAAGAAAAAAGGTTTTATGGAACTTTAATATTGAAATGAAAAATGTAAATAGAGGCTCTGAGTAACCAAATGCACATGCGCTGCAGGATAATTTATAAACTGAAAGATGAAGTAAAAATAGCTCCTTTAAGAATGAATACATAATGGAGAGACTTTTATATGAAGGCTCACAATTCCATGTTTCCCCCTTAGTTTATTTTACTTATGTTGCTTTTAAGGAAAAGTTAATATAATAATTTTATTAAAATTACATTTAATAAAGTATTTTCAAGTTGTTCACAACGCTATCATAAAACTGACTGGATAACCCAGTACATTATTAGTGTAAAATACTGTTGGTTGGAGAATAATTTTACTGTACTTTTTAGGAATCATAATATTTCCATTGTATTTTTGCATTTTTTACCTCAGGCAAAAGTACTGAGAAAAGAAACATACAGTGTTGAAGAAGTAAGTCCTGGAAATCCCTTTTCCTTCTGAGGCTATATTTATTCCCCTAATTTTTTTAAACAATTTTTTGTTTAATAGTTTTGATTATTCATGAAATATCTTAAATTGTTATTTGTAATAATTTAGCTTCAGGATTATGATGTCCAAGAGATTTCTTTGTTTTGAAGGAAAATATCTCCCTTTCTTCTATTGGTGAGTGCTGGAGGTAAACCTAGACCAACAATTTGATTATCTCTTCTATGGATTAACAATAACCCAAAAGAAGAAAGACTCACCTATGAAAAGATGCTCATTGCAATATAATTTATAAGAGCAAAATTAGGAGCAATAAAAATATACAGAATTAATAAAATATTTAAGTAAACTATGGTAGGGTACTTAATAAGCATTATTAGATTACATAGCAACAGGGAAAAATGTTCAGGAGACAACTTAACTAAACACAACAATATTCAGAATTAGATTTGTGCTCCTATTTCAATTACATAAAAATGTCAACATTTGAAGAATTTTGAACAAGAACATAAAAATTTTTGTTTTATTTGAATAAGATTTTTAAAGGGAAAAACAGAATTTTCCTTCTTTTCTATCAGTATCTCAAATTTATGGAAATTAAGAGTACTCCAAAAGAAAATTGATTTGGTTTTGAATTACATACACTCAACTCTGACATCAAACAGGTGTCTTGAAATTGCTGAATCTGCCTTCTCTACTTCATCTCTATTCATTTTATCCAAGATGACCATTTTTAATGTAGATATAGAAATTTCCATGTATACCACTTCATAGTTTTCAAAATGCACATACACACACACACACACACACACACAACTATTCAATTCTCTTAACCATGATGCAAGGTAAAAGAGATAAGGAAAACCAATATTATAAAAGAAAGATACTATAGATATAATCATCTTTTTCAATATATAAGGATAAAGGGTTTAAATGAATTTAAGATCCCACGGAGGCATAAAATGAAACCCATTTCCAATCTTTTCTTCTACATTAGTGTCATGTGATGACACCACCTTAAAAAAGATAATTCATTATGCATTTAACTTACAAAGGATACATTTCTTTTGCGGGGGGGTTAAAAATGCAGGAAAATTTTAGTTTATCACTGTTTTTTTTTTTAATTAGAGTATAGTTAACACACGATATTACATTAGTTTCAGGTACACACGTCTCTTTATCTCATGCTATGCTTATCAACATCCCCATACTTTATGCCATGTTCACCACAAGGGTAGCTACCAACTGTCCTAATGCAACACTATTACAATATCATTGATTATATTCCCTATGCCGAGCCTTTTATTCCTGTGATTTATTTGTCCCATAACTGGAAGCCTATATCTCCCACTCTCCATCACTCATTTTGCTCATCCCCCCACTTCCCTGCCCTCTGGAAGCTATCAGTTTTTTTCTCCATATTATGGGTCTGATTTGTATTTTGTTTATTTATTTGTTTTGGGTTTTTAGATTCCACATATAAGTGAAATCATATGGCATTTGTTTTTCTCTGGCTTATTTCACTTAGCATTATACCCTCTAGGTCCATCTATGTTGTCACAAATGGCAAGAACTCACCCTTTTTATGGCTGAGGAACATTCCATTATATGTACACCACAACTTCTTTACCCAATCATCCATCAATAGTAAGTTAGGCCGCACTCATAACTTGGCTGTTGTAAATAACGCTGCAATAAACATGGGGTACATGTATCTTTTGAATTAGCATTTTTGTTTCTTTGGTAAACACCCAGTGGTGAAATTATTGGATCATATGGTACTTCTATTTTTTTTTTATTTTTTGAGGAACCCCCATACTATTTTCCACAGCAGCTGTATCAATTTACATTCCCACCAACAGCGCACAAGGATTCCTTTTTCTCCACCTTCTTGCCAATGCTCATTGTTTCTTATCTTTTTTTTTTTTTTTTTTTTTTTGAAATTTTAGCCATTCTGACAGGTACAAGGTGATATCTCATTGTGGCTTTGATTTTCTTTTCTCTGATGATCAGTGATGCTGAGCATATTTTCACGTGTGTGTTGGCCATCTCTACGTTTTCTTGGGAAATTTTTAATTCTTTGCATTTCATTTGTTCTTAAAAATTCAGACATACCAGGCAATATACCTAGTCCTAGAAATAAAGAGATGCCTAAGATACAGTCCCTTCTCAAAGGATTTGCAGTTCAGAAAAGAAGACACCCAAATAAATAAAGAGGCATGAGTCAATGTGATAACTGCTGAGGCAGAGATATCAATAATACACAAGCAAGGAAATGTGGACTCATTTGTGGGGTGCCTATAAAGAGGAAGTTTTGGGCAAATAGTTAACAAAGACTGAATCTGGAGGATGAGTAGCTGGTGTAAAATGGGCAGAGAGTAATAATATTTTAGAAAGTAAATTCTTTTTCCAAAGTTAAGGATTTCATAAAACTTTATTAATGGGTATCACTAAAGAATCCAATTTTGCAAGCACTATTTAATTCCCAAATAATTTAGTCTTGATTTCATATGGTTTGTTTAATTATACATGTTTTGGTGACCTGCTAACTCATATAAGGAAGCAATTTGTCTTAATGCTAAGGTTATAAGCTAAAGTTATAGCTAGGTTATAACTAGGTTGCTGACCCAGGGAAGGTCAGTAACGCCTAAAAATTAAAGGCCTAGAGGAAAAGCCAGGGTCTGTAGCTTCAATATCCATCCTCAAGTCATTTCTCACTGAAATCATGACTCATGAAACTTGTGCTTCAGGTAACCCATTTACTAACCAGACATGTTGATGGATATTTTCAGGATCTCTTTAGATCAATTTGAAATGATAAAGCACTATTGTGTAACAACTAACACCAGCCAACTCTCATTCCCATTAATTGTAGGCTTCTATCTCTCCATTATATGTCAACCTTTATAGGCTATTCTTTACATAAGGCCTCTATTCTTAGCCCTTCTTCTTTCTCTATGAATAATTCTGTTTGTTTTAGTTTGAAGAGGATGAACACAGTGAGGGATTAAATCTCTATTCATAATAAATGGAAAAATCAGTTTGATTCACCAAATTCTAATACGCCTAAAACAGCTTTAATTGATATTGTTTTAATTCAATCAAAAGAACTGTTCCTCAGTACATACATCTATAGTCCTAATAAAATTCTCATTGCAACATCTGCTTCATCTTCACTCCAACGAAATCTGCTGAATTGGAAACTGTCAGGTCTGTCAGAACACTTCTTTCTGTCAAAGCTCCCTGGGGGATGGTATAAATCAGTTTACCTTCATATGGTAACAGGTATGACCAGGAAGAAAAACCATGTCTCAAAACCATGCTTCTGGAACCACTCCTTTTTTGTCTATGGTGACAGATATCTTATAAATGTCTTCTATTTCCCTTGGCTAAGTAATAAATCTACCTCTTTGGGGAACTGCCTGTTTCTTCTACCACTTTTTAGGACCTACCCCCCTCTAGGCCCCTCATAATTGTTACAGGTTGTCATCAGCTTTCTGAATGCACTCTAGCTTCAACAAAGTAGAATGAGTAGAACTCAGCAGTCCAAGTCCTGGAATTTAGTAGAGTTTGAAAAATAAAATTTTGGTGCTTGGCTCTCAAATGCCAGTAACTTTCGGAAAATCTCCCTCTTCCCATTTGCATGCTGCCTCAATGTCTGATACTTGCTTTCACCTTCACATCCACTTCATCCTCCACCTATAAGGCAGCCAGTCTTACTCTAGTTAGTTACTTGGGAGACCTGGAGGTGACTACTCTTGTATTCTTCATCCAGCCACCTGCCCTCTTCCTCATCCTCAGAGGGCCCATTTCCCAGGACTGGTCATACTCTCTTCTATTGCCTTCCATCCTCACATTGTTATAACCTAGCTTGACGTCCCCTCTAGCTCTGCCCCATAATCCTAGTGTGTCTCATCCTCTTCATCCGGGATTTCCCTTTTGGCAAGAGTTGGCCCCATAATTCTTTCCACTTAACACTTGACCCCAACTTCTTTTAGACTATAAGCTACATGAAAACAGGAAATTTTGCTTATCATTATATTCCCAATGTCTAAAAAACAGAAGTAGCTAATACATATTAATTGAGTGAATGAATGGATTTTCTTCAGAAATTCCTGTTAGCCTTCTGGCCTCTTCATAAGAGATAATTCTGGTAAAACAAGTTGAAAGAATTAAAGCAATAATAAATATATCCTTCAAAATAGGTGAGGCAAGTCTATAATAACAACCTTAAAATCTCAGATTGTTTATAGCTATGAAGATTGATTTTTTTGTGCATGCACATGTTCAACATGATTCAGTAGATATTCTGGTCTTTGTGGTTATTGAAGGGTTCAGGGAATGAGGGTAGAACCATTTCGGGTATGCTGCTATCTCTTCATGAGCCCAGAATTCACAAAGTGAAGGAGAGCCTGAGAATTAAACACTGGCTCTTAAATATTCAGCGTTATCTATTAACATCTCTTCATATGGACAAAATAAATTATATGGTAACAAACTTCAAGAGGTCATGGAAGTGTAATCCTCCCATGACGCTAGATAGAAAAGAGAACTGAAAGTCTTAATGAGAACTAGTCATGTTTAACACAATTAGTAAAGTATGATATCCTTAAATATTCATTTCTCAGTAAGATCAGCACAGTTCTACGTAGATATCTTTTTACTTAAACAAGAAAGATACATAGAAATCTGTATTATTTATTATTAATCCTATATCCCCATTTTTTTCTTCACTCAGGTCTATAAAGAGCACAGAAATAGATTCAGAGATGTTTAAAGAAACCTATGCAGGATGCCTGGGTGGCTCAGTGGTTGAGTGTCTGCCTTTGGCTCAGGGCGTGATCCTGAAGTCCTGGGATCGAGTCCCACATCGGGCTCCCTGCATGGAACCTGCTTCTCCCTTGCCTGTGTCTCTGTCCCTCTCTCTGTGTCTCTCATGAATAAATAAATAAAATCTTTTAAATTTTTAAATAAAAAAAGAAACCTATGCCTACAATAGGTGGAAGGTGTGATGAAAAAGCAAACTTTTGAGGGGAGTATGGCTGGTATACCCATATGTTTATGAGCAGGAATGAGACCGGTGTGGCTGCAGATGGTAGAGTAGGGGGGCTTAGGAGATGAGATCAGTATGTAATACAGGTAGATCAGTAGAATTTCAATTGCCATTATAGTGACTTTTGTCTTTTATCCTGAGTGAAATGGGAACCCCTTGCAGGATGTCGAGCATAAGACAAGAGTAAATCTTCTTTTATAAAGATTCAATCTGTTGCTTTGTTGAAGTGGATGTAGAGGGGCAAAGGTAGAAACAGAAAGACCAGTGAAAAGCCTACTGCAGAAATCCTAATGGGAAATGTTGATGCCTCTAGTTAAGATGACAGCAATGGAAATAAATTTTGATTTTAGATCCAAAAAGATTTCCTGAATATATAAGGGTGTGAGAAAAAGAAATGACCCAAGGATGACTCCAAGGTTTGTAACCTTGTTGCATAACATTATCACATTTTCAAAGATCTTTGTAAAATATAAATCTATTTGAGGGCAAACAGATACAAGCAGATTGGAGAGAATCAGAAGTTCTGGCAATGCTAGGGATCCCTAATTAGATTAAGTTGTTGCTTTTCTCATCTTTTCAGCAATATAACTTTACTACTTGGTGTAAATAAAAGTCTCTTGATGGTCGATAAATTTAAATCATTCCTTGGCTTTTGGTGCACATTCACCTATATTTAACTTCCCTTAGCTTTCCCTACAGAAATAAATACTTATTTATTCAGAATCTCTCATGCATTGGCTTTTCAAGTAAAGATAGAGCATCTCTAAAAGACCAGTTGAGGTTTTTCAACTAACAAGTGCATGTACATTATCAATAATCCCATGTTGTTTGTGAATTTCTAACAATAATTCACTCTGAGCAGGTGCATTGTGTTCCATTATACAATGTTTGAGGATTGCAAAGCTGCAGGCTTGTGCTGTAACCAGCTCATGTCCTCAGATGACCCAGATCGGAAACAGGCTTCTCTACCACTGCAACGTATCATACCATAGCCAGAGTGATTGCAACAGTAGATTCCCCATCATGTCAGGTAGTGAAAGCTGTGGGTAGAGTAGGCTTTCTGTGTATGTGGTGTGGGCAGGTTGTAAAGAGAAAGATTTCAGATCTGGATTTGTTAGGTAAAGTTTATTAGATATCTGAATCAAGATGTCCAGAATGCAGTACTAATTTGTATCTGCTAATATGAATCAGGTATTCAAAAGAACTCAGAAAAGAGATATAACTTTGAAAAACTATGGCATATTGATGCTATTTTCAGCCATGAGACTGGATAAAATAGCCAAGAAAGTGAGAGTAAAAACATGGAATGAGAACCAAGAATGGAACCTCAGGCCACTCTAGTGTTAAAATGTCTAGTTGAAGAGGAGTAAACCACCAAAGGAGACTTAGCAGTGAAAAGCGAGGGTCGCTGCTGAGAAAATGAAGTCAGATGATGCATAAATGCTCTTCATAATTGGTAAAGTGCTACATAAATTTACGTTTTTGTCATCTTTACTGGTCGAATTGAGCACCCTTACAGCATTCTCCACTGCCAAGACATACATGTCTGCACGCATGTACACACTCTGATCCTGTTTACTTCTCTCTAGGATGATCTCTAATTGTATCCCCCACATTCCCCAGCATCTGGTCAAATTGCACTGGCTTTCGTTCCATGACCATGCTTCTCAATGGTTCTCCTTTATTCTTCAGCTCACATTCTTACTGCTGCCTGGAATGTCGTCATACTTCTCACTCTTTAAAAAATCCAACTGTGTTGACCTCCCATGACCCACCTGCTTCAATCCTTTTGCAACACAACTTAAAAAACTGAACTATTAAAACATTGTTCTGCAGTGTTTTGTAGGCTTCCACAGATTATACCTTATACTATACTTGTTAGTGTACCTGTTTCATCTCTCCTGCTGGTTGGTTAAATGTCTTATAGACAGAGGTCTTAAATAATCTCTGTATTTCTCATGGCACCTAATTTAATGCTTAATATGTCATATGGGCTCAATAAATTTTTAACAACTCAATGAATTAGTTAACATAAAGCAATGCATATGTTTATTTTGAGCAATGTCACACTTATTTTGCAGAGAAAAATCTTCAACTAATATTTATCTTATGACACAGTACTTGGTCTCTTATTTCAATTGATTTTATATTATTGCCAAACATATTTAATGTCTGCTATCATATTTTCTAAGTGGAAAGTGGAAGTCTAATCCAAAATTTAAGACCTGCAGAAAAGCTATCAGTGACTTAAACCTGGAGGGTCCTTAAACAACGAAAAAAACAAAAAAACAATGTGTTGATTGCTTTAAAATCACAGGGGTAAATAACCAGTTAGCCCTCCTTTACCCTTTCCTTCTTTTCTTCTCATTTTGTCTTTCCTTCCGTCCCTTCTACCCCGCCTTCCTCACCCTCTTCCTCCTCTTTTACTCTTTCTTTCACTCAACTTCCTTGTTAAAATTGTACAGTTAAATATCCCAGACAAAAAGTCATAATGTTCAGATTTACTATAAAGCTGACCCAGACAAAATAATGTTATCACTGAGGTCAAATGATAATATACTTTAACGTTTTCATTAATGACCAGATGTATTCTTTTCATGATGGAAAGTAATATTTCATATACTATTTTAAAATCCATTAATATTTATCTCTAATTATATAATTTACATAAAATCATCCTAGCATTTGGAACATAAAACACATATTAAGCTAAAACCTTCCTTTAAATTTATATCTAAGTTTCTCTCTGTATCTTTACCTCTATATCTACACAGAGAGAATTTCATTTAAAGTATCTACTTGTGGCAGGGATCTTCTACTTCCAAATAGGATGAAGAGAAATCAAAACATCTCTACCATCAAAAAATAAGGAAAAACTAAGTAAATTAAAAATCATAATATTCTATGTGGTCAGTGAAGCATAGGAATCCTTGATAAAGCAAATTCCAGACAAGAACGAACACTTAATAAGTGAGCCATGAGCACAATAGCTGCCACATATCGGGTTAAATGCTTGGCTGGGCAGACACACAGTGGGTCTGCCACAGAGTTTTCAGGGACAGGTCAGAATCAGCCATGATGCCTCAGACAACAATGTAGGCAAGGTAGACTGTATACATATCCTGAAAGAGATTCAAATGTCTATAGTTTGGGTCATCAATTCTTCCCTCTTGAATTTTTCCAACATGCATTTTTCCAAAAATGCAGCTTGGATGAGAAATACAGTGTAGTATTTCCACCACCTTAGATTCTGGGGCTTTGCTAAGGATAGATCCACATTTAATAAACCCAAATATCTGAAAGTGCAAGCTCTTTCCTCTGCCTGAAAGTTAAGGTGAGGGAATACTCTTTAAGCATCTTTGTACTTTGAGTTGACCCGCTATGTCACCCATACCAATTCATTTTTTTTGAATTCTACATAATCCTGATACCAAAACCTGGCAGGAATATCACAAGGAATAAAATACTAACAATCCTTCTGAACATAGATGCAACAGTAGTTGACAAAATATTGACTGGTGAATTCAGCAACACAAAGAAAGGCCTTAACTTGTAGGATTTACCGCAGTAATTAAAGAGAAGTTTAACAACAACAACAACAAAAATCATTCAATATAATTTATCAGTTAAAGGTCAATATTACTTTAAAAGGGCCAGGGGCAGCGCCTGGGTGGTTCAGTCAGTAAGCATCTGCCTTCCACTTAGATCATGATCCCAGGGTCCTTAGAGCCTCACATCAGGCTCCCTACTCAGTGAGGAGTCTGCTTCTCCCTCTCCCCCTGCCCCTCCTCCTGCTTATGTTCTCTCTCTTTCTCTCTCTCTCTCTCTCTCTCTGGTAAATAAATGAAATATTTAAAAAAATTAAAAACAAAGGTTAATGCCATATAAACATCACAATTGATGGAAAAAGAACTTTATAGAATCCTATACACATTTGTGATTTAAAAATACATATAAGCAAGCCAACAGTAACAGGGATTTTTCTTGGTTTGATAAAGACTTGTACCTAGAATATCCTAAGAAACCAAAAATATATGGATAAATAGCACATTAAAAAAGGTTCAAATATTTTAACAGACCACTCACTAGAGAAGACATATGAATGACTAGTTAGTATACATAAAGGTCGTCAACATCATTAGTCATTAGAGTTATACAAGTTAAAACCACAAGGAAATACAATTTAAAACGGTTACCATTAAAAGGACTAAAAATACCAAATGTTGGCAAGGGTGTGGAGTAACAGGAACCCTCATACACTGCTTATAGGAGCACAGACAGATTCATCTATTATGAAAAACAATTTGGCACTTTTTTATAGTTACACATTGACCCTAAGAGCCAGAATTCTACTCCTACTTACGTAAGAGAAAAATTCATAGCAAAAATTTATAGGAGCCAAAAACTTAAAACAAATTTAAGTGCCTATTTTCAAGAGAACAAATAGAGAATGCTATTCATTAGAATAGCATTCATCAACAAAAAAGGAACAGTTTACTGATAAAGTCAACAATCTGGGTGAGTCTTTCAGACCCAAAGAAGCCAAACATGTCATTTATGTTGAAATTATTTCAGTATTGCCTAATATTCATCTATACTAATCTGTACTAATCTATACTAATCTATAATCAGTACCGATTAGTGTAATTATATACTAATAGGTTAGTATAGATTATATTAATGATCCTAAAGATTATATTAATCTCTGATTAGTATAGATTATTAATCATGCTAATGCTTAGCAATATAGATCTATGATCATTAAAGTGTGATTACATTCAGAAGAGTAGTTTCCTGGGATGTGCAGGTGTTGGAGACTGACTAGGAAAAAAAGCACAATAAGAATTTGGGGGATAACAGAAATATTCCATTAGGGATGGCAGAAATATTCCATAATGGAGTATTTTTCTCTCATATGATGGATTTTAACCTCAAAATCACCACCACATCCTGAAAACAATAACGAGTTGAACTTCATTGTTGATTCAGTTCTAAACAAACCTACTTCTTAACACTTTGAGTCACACGAAAAAACTTTAGATGGTTTTTGTTTCTCTTCTTAAGTACTTTTAAATTATCTTTCATTTTTAGCTTAGGAAACTAATGTTAATCAATTATACTTTTTGAAGCTTTACAGAATTCTAATTCTCAGCATGGTTTTGGAAATGAAGTTGATTCTGCGTAAATAGGTAAAAGTTAGTGGCTGGTGTCACCATACGGCAGCAATTGAATCAACTGCTAAAACAAGGTAGTAAAAAATAAGCTTCTGAGAATCAAACAAGTTGCAGCTCTCAGAAGCAATCTTAATCAACTTTTCTCTGCTCTCTCTTGCTACCTCTCTTTCATGTACAAACAGCAACCAGTTATGCCCAAGGAGGAAGCTTAGTCTCCTTTCCTGTCTAAAAATCAATGCTGCCGGGCTTATCAGCCAGCAGAGGGCTCAATGAATGAATTCCCAGGTCCTTACAAAATAGCTAAGAGCACCTCTGCTCCTTGGCTTTGTTAAACATGTAATTTGCCTCTTAAATCTGCATAGGCAGTGGAGATGATTATTCTTATTAGTTGTTAAACTTAACCACTACTTATGCTCATTCAAACAGTCCTCTTTTCACTTGTCATACGTATCCAACTATTCACAGGCATTGTTAGTACCGGGGTGGACAAATCCTAGAATTTTAAAGTTGAAAGTCATCTCTGAGGTCATTCTTTGGAGATCTTTCATTTTTAAACCTCTTACCAGACTCAACAGTGCTCCTGACCAATAACTGGATAACTTCTTGCTTGTGGAAAGGAGATGAGCAGATATCATTTGTGAGATAATGTATTGCTCATATGCACAGTTCAATTATCTGATGCCAAAATATGTTTTGCTGTAAAATCTATTCATTAATCCTAGCAATTCTCTCCATACCTATGTAAGTTAGTTCCACTCCTCATCTCCTGGACAGTCCTCCACATATTTACAGCTTCATGTCAATTCTTTGGATTTTGGTATCAGCTTGGAAAACAACCTAATTTCCTTTCCCACATATCTATATGCAATTAGTTCTCTTTTTTTTTTTTTTTTTAGGTTTGTTTCTCAATGTACTAGTTAAACGTGGTGATCCCCATCACTTTAGAAATTTGGAATTGCAAGGTTAACCCTCCAAGTATTTATAATTTGGAGGTAGAAGAACCTCCGAAGTCAGGACTGGCTTTGTGACCTAACCCAATGCCTCTCAAATTTTCATGCGTATTGCATTACCTGAAACCTTATTAAAATGCAATATCTGATTCAGTAGTTCTGAGGCAGATCCTGAGAGTATGCATTTTAAACAAGCTTCCATGCTACTGGTCCACAGATCACATTTTGAGTAACAGGATCTAAATAGAATTTCTTATACAGGTTTCATTAAATTTCAAAAATATAATACGCTTTTCTACACTACTATATTTTATATGAACACATAATTAAGGCAAAACATTAACAGTAGTATGTGCGTGCACGCACACACACAAACACAAGTGATGCTGTTTAATGCAAGAAAAATGTAGAAAAAAGATATTATTATATTACCTCTCCACTACTAACAATTATAATTTGGTGCATGGACGCTTTGAGCTTTAAAAAAGATATTCTCTCAAAAAAAATAAAAAATAAAAAAAAATAATAATAAAAAAAAATAAAAAAGATATTCTCTCTAGTTATCCTGGATCATATTGAGGCCAATAATTGATCAAAACTTGTGTGGTAATTAAAACTACCATAACTTTTCTAACCCTCTACCTGTTAATTAAGTGTCTAATTTCCGTAGGCTTCCTTTCCTCCCTGCTGGCCGGCTCTCACTTTTACTATCAAAAAGCCTTCTCTCCATTTTCACAAAGGTGAAAATGAATTTATTCTCCAGGGAATTAGGCACACATACTACAGAAATTTTCTCATGTGTTGTAGACATGAATATTCCATGGTGAGTCTAATTCAATATGGAATAAGTAATTTTTTTCTCTTCGAAGAAAAGGATCACCTGTTACTTAATAGTCATCTTCTTATGGCTGGCTTACAAATTGTATCCTCTGTCGTTTTGGATACATTTGTTTTACCTAGTTTTCTACTAATTTACTAATAGGAATTATAATAATTTATATAATTATATAAATTGTTATATAAATTATAATTACTACTAATTTGCTATAGCACCTAAGAACTATATGCAGAGATTTTATTAATTACAACAATAAAACAGCTACTACTACCATTTACTGAGTGCTCATCTCATGAAAAGTACTATCATTGTTCATGCTTACAGAATTCTTTTTTTTTTTTTTTCATGCTTACAGAATTCTAAATAAGTAAGTATAATTGAGAACATTATACAGATGAAGAAACAGAAGTTGATAGACGTGAAATCGCTTGGTTGGGGGTTACTTGAGCAGTAAATGGTTAAATTGAGGTTTGGAACCAGATAATTTTGGCTCCATGATCACAAAACAACCCTGCCTGTCTTTGAAATTTGTTTCATATTAATACATAATAGTTTTTCTCTTGAAGAAAGTAATTATAGCAATCTTTAAAATTGGGAGATTCCATCAAGTGAGATCCAAGCATAAGTAAAGGACAAGAGGATCTTTTAAAATGTTGAGTATCCTCAGGGCATAAAAATAAGCCTTCTTAAGATCAGAGATCATAAAAAAGAATTTTTCAAAAACGCTTTTTAAAAAACACAAAACAATTACTCTAACAATTAGCTTAAGCTAGTCAAATCTTACACATAAACTAAGTGGCAAAGAGCATCCAACCAATTTAATGAATTCATAATACAGACCTTAGCAGAGCTAAGAGCTCCTGGGTTTAGTTTAAGTTAACATTGACTGGCTTAGCCCTGTGTTTGTTTTTCTGCAGTTTTTTTGCCCCAACATGCCATGATCCTTAATTTTAATTCCTCCAACGCTTGCCATTTCCTTTGTAAATCTTTTGGTAAGAACTTGAAAATTATACTTCCTATCACTGGACTTCCTTTACTTTTGTAGTCCTCACCTCCACTCATCTTCACAACTCCAGCCCACTCATTCTGTGACCCCTACACTATAAAAGTCATCGATGAGGGTGGGACAAACGTGATTAGAACTAGAATGACCTTTTTCAGATAAAGTGATAGGACAGTAAAAGAAGAAATCTGATTAGATCCATAGAAATGCTTGAGATGAGAAGAGAAGTCGTCATATGTAGGGAGGAAAAATTAAGAATGTCAGAGAATTAAAATAGAAATGCATTCTTTACAGAATATAGCTATAAGTGACTAAATTATGGTGCATCTTTTAATGAGTCAGAACTTCTCAATGTCAAGATGTTTCATGACAGAATTGCAATTTGCATTGCATTGTTCAAGTCACTGGTCTAACACTAATGTCTGTGTTAGTAAAATTAACTTCACTAAGTAGTAGCATAATGGCCTCAAAAAGACTTTGCAGGGCTCTTTCGTCTGGGCTACCACCATGTCATCCAAACTGAGGAGGACCCAGAAACTTCAGGGCCACAGGAGCCACAGCCACACCTGCAGAGACAAGCACCAGAACCACCCAGGATACCTGGGTAATGCTTGTGGCATGCATCACCACAGGACCAACTTCGACAAATATCACCCAGGTTGCTTTGGAAGAGTTGGATGAGACATTACCAGTTAAAGAGGAACCAGAGGGATGCCTGGGTGGCTCAGTGGTTGAGCGTCTGCCTTTGGCTCAGGTCATGATCCTGGTCCAGGGATGAGTCCCGCAGCAGGTTCCCTGCAGGGAGCCTGCTTCTCCCTTGTTTATGTCTCCACCTCTCTCTGTGTGTCTCTCATAAATAAATAAATAAGATCTTAAAAAAAAAAAAAAAAAAAAAGAGGAACCAGAGCTTCTGCCCAACAGTCAACCTTGATAAACCATAGACCTTGGTAAGGGAACAGACATGGGTAAAAGCTGCCAAAAACAAGACTAGAGAAGCTCCTATCATTGATGTGGTGTGATTGGGCTACTACAAAGTTCTAAGATGGGGGGTGGGGGTGCCGTGTTCTGGTAGCTTGAAGCCAGGTGGAGGGAGGTTCATTAAATGCTAACAAGTGCTTTTATTAAAGAAAAAGGAAAACGAAAAGGAAAGGAAAAGGAAAAAGAAAAAAGAAGAAAAGATATTGCAGGTTACAAAAGTGGTTTTTAGGTTTGTAAAGTGAGAATTTAGCAAATGCTTTCACTATTTTTTTCAATAGTTTTAGAAATATACTTAAATACCAAGTGGCCATATGACAATTATGGTGACTCCCAGGTTACTTGCAAATTTTCTGTGATGAGTGTGTGGAAGGGGAAATGTAAGGTAAATATCTAACATAATTGTTACTGATGAATTCATTTAAGTCCTTTCTTTAGTTTACTCCCTTATTCTATTTGAACTTCAGTCCTCTGTGAAGACTGATGGAGGACATAATAACAAGAGAAGATCCTTCTTTGGCATTTTTGATATGCATGTGTGCCGAAATGTGCTGTCCATCCAACTGTGGCAGATATTGGATCCCATACCTTATCAAGGGCAGAAGAGAACATCATGGATGATTTTTGCTCTAAATCTCTGCATGTATTTATTAAAAACAAAATTATTTCCATGTTCATTGTCCAAATATAATTCTTATTCATATTTAACCTGGAAAAAATCTTCACTTGGGAGATTGCTAAAGAAAAATTTACAACAAATTGCATTACTGTACAGGACAGACACCATGGATAAGTTCAACTGGAATATTAAAAGTCAAATCTTAGGATTCAGGACTCCTTTCCAGCTTTCAGAGTCTAACTCAAGTGACACAGATCCTCATAATCTCCTCATCACCTTTGCATTTCGAATACCATCACCTGCCAGTGACCTGTAGAATTCATCATTGAGGTAGAAGATAAGGTTATGTCACCAATCATGGCCCACTGGGAAAGGTTAGCTTTTTAGAAAAGACTATGTGACTGACTTCTATAATAGAGTGAACAGTTTTGGTAACTTGCAGGCAGAGGAAATATGAGTATAATTTACAAAGGATTGGCTGTCCTCCAAATCCTAAGGGTTAACATTGTCAGCTGGCTAAACTTGGTTCAGAAATATGCACGGTCATCTTCCACCAGTAATATGAGCATCATAAAGAACTGGTGCAAACAATTTTTATCACAAGCATTGCATGATTTACCATCCCTCCTGTAAATAATTTAATCTAATAAAAAAAGAGGAAGCATTGTTTTCATTCGGGGAGAAAGTAAATTCTAAGATAAAATGAGAGGCGACTTTTTCATGGACACAAGAATATGGACCGGTAAACAGAGGGAAACAGCCTATATGGCTCACTGACACTACATTAAAATAGGTATACAAAATGAAAGATATTATATATCACTTTACTTAACCAAAATTTGAAATGTTTTCTTTTGTCTTTTGCTAAGGAACATTTAGAGCTTGTAAGTAGGCTGGAATAAGACTCTAGAAAGCAATCTTTCATTTATTCAGGAAACAGATAAGTATAAGTAAAAGAAAAATCCTGATATTCCTTTCAAACACATAATTTATCTGGATTTATTCTCTACTTGTGTGAAAGGGGGATAGTTACAGACTCTTTGGTTCCACAACGAAGGTGAACATAATTTTAGTCTTCACTAATAAAATGTGGTACCTTTAATCTAACAGAAATTCACTGCTAGTGGTTTAAAAAAATGTCCAATGCATAACATGGTTTATCACAAATCTTTGTTTGAAATAAAAGCAATTGTGGTAGGAAGGACATAATATATATTCATGATTCTCAAGGAGTCACAATAAATTAGTGTTTATCAAACTACAATGTATGACCCATTAATTGGACATCAAATAAATCTAATGGGATGTGGTCAGGTATTTTTTAATGGTACACAGAATAGAAAAGAATATAATATGTTGGAAGGTGCTGCAGTTAGTAAAGTAAGAATCATTTAATGAGGGGCCCCTGGATGGCCCAATGGTTGAGCGTCTGCCTTTGGCTCAGGTCATGATCCCTGAGTCCTGGGATCGAGTTCCGCATCGAGCTCCCCACAGGGAGCTTGCTTCTCCCCCTGCCTGTGTCTCTGCCTCTCTTTCTGTGTCTCTCATGAATAAATAAATAAAATCTTTTTAAAAAATCATTTAATAAAATCTGTATTTCATGCCATTTACATACACATAACAAACTTCTCTCTCTCTCTCTCTCTATATATATATATATGTATATATATATATTTATGCATGCATGCACACACATGCCAGTATGTTGTTGTATATTGGATCCTAATATAAAATTAAACATCTTTTTATAGGCCTTGGTCAAAAACATTTGAGAACTGCTTCAATAAATAATATTAAATCCTGTTTTTTGTCATTAAAAATAAATCATATATTGTACCTTTCTTCAGAGAACTGTCTTAAAATTAACTAATCATCATTAGGTCTACAGGCAGATCATATTATATATTATATGATTTCTATAATCACCACAGAACCATCACATGATCCAGATAGAAAAGTTTAGGTGCTAGTCTTACATAAACACTCCACTTTTCAAGCACAGTTTTCAGTTTATTCTAATTTCCTCAATACTTTCACTTTCTTATTATATTAAGGAATGCAAAATTTGAAAGTCTAGCTCATATAGGAAGCATTTAAAAACCATTTTATATATATTTTTATATCCTAGCTTGACTTAGTCAAATGTGCACAAAGCTTCCTTGATTTATCGGCCAGCCAATTAATTTTAGAGAAGCAAGATAGATTTATAGATCCCATTTGACAAGGTGATAAGCTATGGGGTCCAGAGAAATATCAGTAACAAGGTGGTTTGCAGATGTGAAGTGAGGGGACAAAGGTGTTTCTAGCAGGCCTTATTCTGGAAGAAGGAGAATAGAAACAATTTCAAAGAACTTTTTGAGCTTTTGACTGTTGGAGAAAGCCGTGTATGAGTAAGTTAATAAATTAAAGAACTACTATAGTGGGAGAAAATGATTTCTGAGTGGGAATGAAACACTATCGACTACTCCGGGGGACAGAGCTTTTGGGAAAAAATTAAAATGTGCTCAGATTTTGTTTTTATAAGCCATTCAAAGGAGACATCTGGTCTCCTTACCAAGACTTCTGTTCCTGCCCTTTGTAACAGAAATCATGCTCCTTCCTGCTGGCCCGGAATTGTAATCAGACCACCTTCATTTTATATAGACCCCAAGAGAGTACTAACAACTTTTGACTACTGATAGCTTGGGAAGGCTTCAAACCACTAATCCATTGTCTGTAAGCACTTTATTCTCATACCAATGCCATAAACAATCTAATTCTGTAAAAGCTGACACATAATACCTAGTATGAAGAGAAGAACTTATGTTTAGTAGCAACCTGAGGAAAAATAAGTACATAAAATCAACAAGGAAGCATCAGTATGGCTCATCGGAGATCTGGGACTGCATATCTGGATATAATATTGGATAAATTGAGAAAATTGAGGCAATAATGGATCAAAAGTTATAACACAGCATTTTTGTGCATCACAGAGACCCTTTAGGGAAACCCCCGCTCAGCAGTGAGTTCATTTATCAAAGGGATAATGACCCAAAAACATTCTTTTGGAGACAGTATGGAAACTTTTTCCCCTTTAAAAGAAAGGCACCTGTGGAACTAATTAGGATGAAGTACTTCCTTCAAAGTATGGGCTATAATCCTGTTGAGTGAATACAAGACTATAGGTTAGAATGAGACAAAACACAAATGACAGCTGATGGTGGGGTGGCTTCTAGTACAAAAATAAGATTTGGAGAGATTCACACTGATATTCACTGAGATATTCACAGGAGAAAATAGTTATTGTACCCAAGAACAATTTAAATAATTCAAGTCACTCTAGCCCCAAATTCAATTAACAAGGGCCGCCAAAGTGGATAAACCTCCCCTGAATGCACATCTTACTTACAGATTCAGGGAAAAGTTCTGAGAAGATAGTTTCCTCTGAGAAGTAAGCTGGGGGCTTACACGAAGAGGTTGCATTTTTATTTTATACCTTTTAATTTTGTACTGTCTACTTTTTCTAAAGCATATTGATGCATTAATTTTAAAATATCATTTAAAAAGAAAGAGTATTGCTCATTACATTGAGGACTGTAAGATACTTAAGTATTTTCTTTATTCAAGATGCAAAATAATTGTTTGCAGATTTGTATACATTGCTCAACTCTCTGCGCGTAAGTAAAATAACATGTAAAGGAATGATATTGGACATTTGCTATCATTCCATTGTCAGTTGAACAATAACGCAGAGATTTGATAGCACAACCCAACTGCTGAGGCTTATCATGCCCACGCATAACAGAGAGAGGAAATATAATGGAATCATGCAACTATAGCCTGACAAGAATCAGGGACCTTAGCAATCTAACGAAATCTAATTTATTTGCATTTTTCTTTGATTGTTACTCTTGTGAGAAACCATCAAATTTTACTGAAAAATTAATCTATTTATCAACCTCGCTTAACTATCTCCATTCTTACCTGACAGAGCTTCAAAGAAAGCCAATGCTCACATACTTTCTCAGTTATTAGTCCTCTGGGATGTACCTTTGTTTCCATCTCTGCCTTTACACTACCTCCCAGACTTCTGTTCATCTTTGACAATACAAACTTTGCAGTGCCAGCAATGACCATCCTGTAGCAAATCTAAAAGATAACTTACACTCCATCGTATATTGGCCTGTCAGTATGACTCCACATTCTTTTTTTTTCTTTTTTTTAATTTTTATTTATTTATGATAGTCTCACAGAGAGAGAGAGGCAGAGACACAGGCAGAGGGAGAAGCAGGCTCCATGCACCGGGAGCCCGACGTGGGATTCGATCCCGGGTCTCCAGGATCGCGCCCTGGGCCAAAGGCAGGCGCCAAACCACTGCGCCACCCAGGGATCCCTGACTCCACATTCTTGATTATGCCCGCCCTCCCTCCTACATCTCTCTCTTCCTGGTTTTATGACAGTGCTCCTTCCTGTTCTTCTCCTAACGCTAGGGCCTTCTAGGTTTACCCTCTCTTCAAAGTTGGGATTCCTCAGTTTTCTTTTATGGACCCTTTCGCTTTTCATTTTATAGTCTCTTTCTGGATTGTGTCATGAACTCTGGGCCTTCTTTTGCCACCGACATACTGAAAATTTCCAAGTCTATATATCTAGGTCAAATCTTATTTTAAAACTAGTTTTCTAACTGCCACATACCTCTATTTGGATGTTTCACAAGTACTTTAAACTCAGTATATCTCAAACTTGACTCAAGGGATTTCTTCAAACCCAATCCTTTCCACATATCTTTTTTTTTTTTTTTTCAGAGAATGGTACCGATAACCATTTTGATGCCCAAGAAAATATGGTGCTTCCTGAGACCTTTAATCCTCATCCATTATATCCAATAAATTACTAGAATATACAAATTCTATGACATCTACTTTGTTCTCTGTCCTCATTGCCACTTCCTTATCTCTTACACAAATAAATGCATAGCCCTCTGTCTCCCTGCCCTCTGTTGCCACTTCTCTCTAAATCATTCTCCATATACCAGCCAGAGTAATAAACACACATTCACAAACTCATGGTACTTCCCTACTTAAAATCAAGTTAAGAGTTCTCTATTACTTTTCAGATAAAGACAATGTCCCTATTATGACTTAGCACATTATTGTGACTTATCACACTCACACCCAATTCCACATTCACACCCAATTCAACACAATACTTCAGTCCCTCAAAATCATTGTTACTCAATTATATCATTTTCCTACCCATGCTTTGGAATTCTCCACATGTCTTTTTTTCTAAAACACACATGTTTGAGCTCTCATGCCTGGTTGATTTCTGTACACCACTTAGATTTCAGCTAAGACATTATTTACAATGGGAGGACTTCTCTGATCTCTATTTCTCCACTCAAGTCTTTGTTTACTGTCACTCATCAATGTTCCCCTGTCAAGTAATATTTTGTTACATTTATCACAGTGATTTATAATTCTTTACTTGTCTCTAAGCTTCACGAGGGCAAGGATTGCATCCATTTCCTTTACCGTTTTATTTCTAGCTTCTAATGCAGTGACTAGCATAGATTTTTTAGTTCAATAAACATTTTTAATTTCATATATAAATTAATGAATCATCATCATCAATCTTATCAATGTCTTATTCTCAGAAATCCAAGGTTCCTTGGCTACTCTTATAAGAATTTCATTTATGATATCTGACTTGGTTTAATATATTTTAGCCATGTTTCAGAATACATGATATGCTTTCCACTCAAGGAACACTTGTCAAAGTCATGAAGAATTTTCAAAACAATTGTCCAAGAACTGGTTTGATGCTAATGTACATGTTCCTACGTATATATCAGGAGTTCATCTACTGCTTTAAAAAAACAGAACACTGCTGGCAAAGAATCATTTTCTTGAAGAAGCTCAAAGTTTTTTACTAAGTTGTGCCAGGGAAGCCCCACATCCAGTGACAGATTTCATTAGCAGTACATCCGTTTTTGCTATCTTTGTCGATCACTGTTAAGTGCTATGCTAATAGACAAAAGTAGAAAATCAGAACATATGCTGTGAAATTAGCTGGAAGCTATATAATAACGTTTTGTTTTTTTGTTTTTTTGTTTTTTTTCTGGATGAAGAGTTCTGGTTCAAAGACATAGTTTCTAACATTTTAGTGTGCAAGGAAAACAACCAATAATGGATATTTCAGACAGAATTAAGAAATCAGACAGAATTAAGTTAGGTAATATTCTCACCTAAGGTGTGTAAAACCAGTGTAGCAAGAGAACTAGATAAAATGCTGTAGTAAATACTGAGTTTTAAATACTGAGTTTTTCTTCAGTACATTCTACTAGACCATCTACTGCAAATTAAGAGCTGAAGACAGGTCATTTGAACATGATGGCGTAAAGTTAGAAGAAATATTCAGAATTCCAGAGATAATTAATACCAGCTACAACTATTGACATGAAAGGATGTATTCTATAGTTATTAGAATGGAAAGGACAATAGACATGTAGCATGTAATGCCAACTTAGAGTATTAGTTGATGTATTAAAGACATCTTTAAATTAAAGGGCAATAGTATATAAAATAACACTTAAAGGATTAGACATGAAACTAAAAAAAAAAAAAAAAATGGGGGACTGAATGAGGGTTTCTAAATAGAAGACCTGATCTAACAAAACACCCAGTAGCTCATCACTTACCTCAGATCAAAAACAAAAACAAAAACAAAACATGGCTCTTCTTTAAAGGAAGTATTAGAAGAAAACTGAGCATCTGACATTTCTCCTCCCCCAGTAAAAAGGCTGGCTTATTGCTGTTCACCATAAAGAGAAAGCTAATGATCAATTCTGTCCACATTCACAGAACTTCTAGGAAACCCTACTTACCTCATTTCTAACCACTAAAGGTGACCAATGATTAGTGGACATTTAAAGAAAACGAGCAATGTGGAAAAAAGTAAAAGGTCAAACCAAGCAAACAGAAAAGTGAACTTCAAAAGAGAGAAAAGAATTTAGAAACAGAATAAGATTTTTTAAAGTTTTCACTAGTATCTGGGAAGATCTAGGAAGACATTGCATGCAGAGAAAAAGTAGTGGATTCAACAAAAATGGACTAATAAAACCACAAGATAGAATTCTTAGAAAAGGTAAAATTTCCAAATTTTACATAGGAGACATCAAAATCACATTTAAGGAATATTCTAGAAAGAAAAAGAAAAAAATATATATATATATAAAAGATGAAATAAGAGAAAATATGTAACGTAAAGAAATGTGTCGAACATATTTCAAAAATATGTCAAACAAGAAAGTCCTTTGTCTGATTTGCCAGAGTTGAAGAATGAGAGAATAGGGGTAAAATTATCAAGGAAGTATCAGAAGAATTTCCAGGCTGAGTGATATGACCTGTCAATTGAAAAGGCCCATGAGGTGCCCAGCAAAAGGGGCAGCTGGGGGACTCAGTCATTAAGCAGCTGCCTTTGGCTCCAGTCATGATCTCAGGGTCCTGGGACTGAGCCCTGCATCAGGTCTCTGCTCAGCTGGGAGTCTGCTTCTCCTCTCACTCTCCCTCTGTGCTCTCTCTCTCAATAAATAGATAAAATCTTTAAAAAAAAAAAAGTGCCCAACAAAAATAATGAAAAAAAAAATCTAGATCTATCTATGTAAAAATGAACATGAAGTTCATGGGTGAGATCACAAATTCTTTTAAAGAGAAAAAAAAAAAAGGTCACCCATGAAGAAACAAGAATTAAACTGGATTACAGTAATAACAAAATTATGAAAAGAAAGAGAAGAAAACCTTCAAAGTCATGTATTGGATTACAAATGAAAAAAAAAACAGATTTCTATGTAAAATGAAACTATTGCTTGTTTATGAAAGTATAATAAAGACATTATTAGAAATGCAAAAATCAGGATGTTTACCATTCTTATTTTCTTTCCCAAGAAGTTAATCTTCCCATCTACATATGATTATTGATACCTTTGTAGTTTCAAACAGCATAGGTAAATCTCCATTTCAAATGCCACGTATCATCGACAATATTTACTGATTCCCTTTTTTGCAGAATGAGAAATTATATTAAGGTTCCCACCCTCTCCTCGTCCTTTCTTTGGCTCTACCCAAGCTTTGATAGCCTTAGATTTACTTCCATCTTTACACAGTTAGATTAGTTCCAAACTTTTAAAGTGAATAAATATTATTACTATGCTGCTGTTGCAGCAAATGTAGTTTGTCAGAACCTTGAGTCACATACTGGGATTATATTTCATCCCCTAGAAGTCCAATACTTCCAGAAGAAAAATACCTTCTTGTGTCATTTAGAATGAATTCTCTTTAAATCTTCCATACCAAATGCCTTTACCATAGTCTCAATTTTGTGCAATTTGGAATCATTCTTCATATTTTATAGATTCTTCTTATTACCCAGAGCCTTCTGTCCAAAACCTTTTGTCCTACTGCTCTCTAAGGCAGTGTCTGGCTATCACAGAGGAATGGCATGTTACTGTGCCTCTAAGTTAAAATCATTCTTTCCTTGATATTATGAATTCATCTTTCTTAGTATACCTTCTTCCTACTATAGCACATCTTCAATTAACTTTCTCAGAAGGCAAGATAATAGGAGCGGAAGGGTCTAAGCAGGAAGCAGGAAGAAGGTTGATGGTATGAATGAACTACACTCTTCTTTCATAGCAGGAAGTCAATGCACAATGCAGAAGTAGATTTTTTTTTATTTTAAAAAAAGAGATATTAATATATCATTTTAAAATATGCATCAGAAGATCTAAACACAAATATAGAAATAGTTGTCACTTGAGGATAGAGCCTGCATAGAGAGAGGACTTTGGCAATCAACACTTGCTTTTCAATGTAACTTGTAATTATTAGTGTTAGTCACCAAAAATTCCCAATTCTCTGCCCCCTGAGAACATGGCAGGACTGCACTTCCTGGTCCTGGTGAGATTGCATGGAACTATATTACTAGTCATGGCTAATGACTTGTGAGTGACAGTGGCACGTGTCCTTACTTCTAGTGGCATGTGACTGTAAGAGCCAGTACACGATTCATCACCCTCTCCTTTTTTTTCTCTGTAACATTCATCAGGATCTTTGGTGGCTAATCATCAGCCTGAGTACCAGAGTGAGAATTATGTTTCAAGCTATTCCCCTGACAACTTATGATATACAGCATGGACTAGAAATAGCCTTTGCTATTATGGGCCACTGAAATTTTGGAGTTACTTGTCACTGCAGCAAAAATGCCATTTGATTTTTTTTCACATGTGTATGACTTACTTTGATAATAAGATATTTTAAAACATCAAAAGACATAGCAAGCTTCTAATTGGTCCTAAATAATATGAATATCATGTCTTTGTTAATGCCAAATCTAAAACTCGATAGAATGATTTTAATTCTTTTCAAAGGGGTTCTTTCTCTGAGCTTCAGAACACAGAAAATTGAGTAATTATTTTCTCCATTCTCCTGAGGTGGTACATAAGTAGTATCATTCTAGAGGCATAAGACAGAAGCTAATTCCTTACATATAACAGAAGTCTTATGTCATCAGGGCTTAATTCTTCATGAAGCCCCAGTTGAGAAAGCCTACTTGGCCTATAGCTCCCATAAGGGGTACGGTAATTCATCGAAAGACAACTAGCCATGTTTTAGCATTGTTATACCAGAATAAAACATGAAATAATGAAAACCATAATGATTAAGGAAGAATCACTTTTCTGCTCTAATCTATATAAGGTACTAATTCTCAAACTTCAGTGGGTCCAGAGTGGGAACCAGAGATTTGCATTTTGACAGACAATTGAAGATAATCTTTAGACCCACTGGGAATATTGTCTTAATGTTTTACTATTTATACATCACAGTTCAAAAGATTGTTTACTTTGTCCCCCAAATTATCACTCAGTGATTAACTCAAGAAACACAGTAATAAAAATGGAAACTAAGATGAAGTCAAAATCACACTTAAAATAGAATTAAATCCTTATCGGGGAGGATTAACCATCACAAAAATTGACTGTGATTAAAACATAGCAGGAACCTGAGGTTATGCTGGTCATTTTTCAAAAGAACTCGGTGATTCATCAGATGCCAGCTGGATCAATGGCCATCTTCCCATTCCCAGAGACATACCCAGGAGAGGCAGATGGGATCATGGAGAGAGGGATTCACCAAGGCAATCAAATTTCCTGTGGCCCCAACACTACTCAAAAGGAGCACTCCAAGAAGCAACTTGGTTTCTGTTCTCCCACCTGATAGGGGGGGCACTGCCTGCTGCTGTCTAGTCACAGTGCCTTGCTTTGTAAGAATTCCAGGACCTGGGCTTCCTCTTTTCTTTTGCCACATGATTCTGCAAATCATTTAATCAGTTTCAGATTACGACAACTGACCTGATGACTGTGAATATATTCTCAGTTCTGCCAAAACTCATCTGTACATGGCCTCAGCTATATTGAAACCTCATGCTATATTTTGAAATTTCAAAAAACTGCCTTAGCCATTTGGACCTTCTGTTTTTCCTAGTTATTTTGATAACAGAAAACCAAAGGCTAGCAATGGTTGCCGGAGAAACTATATTGAAATGTGAGCAAGTATTAAAAATATATGAAACTGTTATGAAAAACAGGTCTTGTCCATCATCACAAAAAGTAAGTGAGTCGTATACTGGTGGTGGTGACTGCCCAAACTGGCTTGACCATCTCACTCCAGTTTGGGCCTCTCATGGCTTTGGTAGCCTAAACACAATCCCACTTTTATATTTTCCCTTCATTTTACATCTCATTAATACTCAAAGTACCCTCCCCAGTTCAGTCCTTTGTAGCCTGAGGTCTAAATGTGGTAGAGAATAAGTTAAACATTTCGTGGAAAGACCAAATACACATTTTTTAATAAATAAGTTTCATTGTGCTGCTGTGTCACAAAGCAAAACTTATCAAGTAACCATGGAAAAAAGTAATGTTGAAGGTAATACAAGATATTTTTCATTATAGCAAAACATGCCTGTGTATGACAGATTTTCGTTGAGCGAGTGGTCTTTCCCATATTAGTAACACTAAACTTTATACATGATTATATTTCAACTTTACTTTGATCTAAAGAAAACCAGAGTCAAATTTAGTCTTTTCCCACACTTTCCCACTTCATTAGTGCCATTCATTTGCATCCTTGTGAGCAAAACTCTAATATTTTTTCTACTCTTATTTTCTTTTACTCCATTTTTTTCATCTATTCATTGTTATTTTGTTAAACTGTATGTATTTTTATGAGATACCTCACAACATAATGAAGCTAAAAGAAAGTGTAAGTAAGAAGCAGGCAATAAAGAAAGATAGAAAAGGAGATAGAAGAGGAAATGTTATCTATAATGTGGATGAGCCATGAGGAAAACTCAAGATGGTGGCATTGCCGCTTAGAAAGCAACTCCTGGCCAGCTGAAACAGACTCTCTTACCATGTCCTGTGATTGGTCTTTTTTCACTAAGATAATGGGAGATAGGAGTATACTTTCTGAGGTTCTTAAGTTAAGAATACTTTGATACTTTCAGTTTTTACGAATAACCTAAGAGTTGCCTACTAATAAAAGCATTAGTGGTTAAGAAAATTTGAATTAATTTATTACTCAAGTCAAAGTTAATTTATTACTCAAGTCAAAGTGTGGATCAAAGCTATGTTGAATATCGCAGGGGTGGAGAGTTCCACAGGAGGTGGGCAGGGTAAGAGCAGGAAATGAGGTTGAGAATCTGAGTTTCAGATCGAGGCAGACTTGGATTTGAATCCTTCCTCATGGTATCACCTTCTGTACTTATTGCCTGAGCCTCAATGTCCCTTATCTATAAAACAAGATTAACATAGCATCTCCCTCTTCATGTCCTTTAGAAATTTAACTTGAGACGAAGGCATTAGAGAACTTAGTATAGAATGTTTTCTATTCACTTTATTTGATTTTTAATTGTGACAGTTTCTTCCCCAAAAAACTTGAGATTTATAGAGCAGTTAAGTCATGCATACAAGAGTATAGTTGAGGGTATATGTAACAAATGCCTTGAAGGTGACATATGCAAAGTGTTATGGGGTAAAGGGAACAGAGAGAAAAATGATCAAAGTCAGAGACCCAGCTGTGGGGTCAGCATGAAAAAAAGCCTCTAGTGATTTAAATGAAAGGCTACCTAATGTGTTCGAGAACATATAGTAAAGCTACATCAAGACTCAGGTGGAAGGACAAATTGGAATAGACTGTACAATTTCAAAGTAAAATGAAAATGCTATCGAGAAGAAACTAATAATGAGAACACTGCTTTTGCAAAGAAATCATTCTGTGAAAAGTAATACGCTCTTTATGTTGGCACCAATTAGGATATGATGCTACATTATGTCTCTTCGCATAACAACAGAATATACTGTAGAATTAATATGTGCCAGAAGTCTTTTAGATACCTAAGAATCATGCAAGGTAAGGATTCTCCCCATTTTCCAGAGCAAAAGGTGAAGTTTAATATGCTTAAATACTTTGATTAAAGTCACTTAGCAAATGATGGCACAGAGATGCTTCCTGGCTACAAAGTCCACGTTCCAAAGCCTGTGCCCCTCTCACTATCATCCTTTGCAGAATCTTTTTTGATGCCTGGGTCAAAAATGTGGCTTGATTGTTTACATGGAGAGTGGGCCCCCTCATATAGGATTTTACATTAATTCTCTGAAAAAAAGGCATAATGGGAATTCAAATAAATAAGGATACAGGCTTTATTTTCCAGAAGAACCAAGTGACACCAACACCAGCAGTGTCTTATACAAAGAGTGGCTGCCCTCACACTCATGGAGTAACAACAAACTCAGGATTTTCTGTTCTTCTAGTGATTACAGATCTTGACAGTGTGTTAATTGCTATGAAGTCTGCTAAACTGGGAATATATCTCTGTATGTTCTGAAAAATACAAAGTTTGGAGAAAAAAAACAGGAAGAAAGCAATATGTAAGCAAAGAGAATAAATGATAACTTTCCAATGTTTCCTTTTTTAAATTTTTTAATACTTATTTAATTTGAACTATGACAATTTCACATGGCTTTTCCAACAATGGCTATGCTCTAAACAGAAACTGAAAATAATTCAGGCTACCTATAAAGATTATCTATTAATTATCATTATGTGATAAAAATGGCATAGTTGCCATAAAGCATTTCCAAATAGCCAAGCATAGGGAAACAGATATTGAGGCAATCTTGTAATTAAGAGACTATCATCAATGGAGAAAAAAAAAACAATCAGAAAGAACTTTTCAAAGGATTGTGTAGTATTTATTAGAGCCACTTTCCATGGCTTTCCCTCTCCTGGACACATTTTCTGATCCTACTGTTGCCACGTTGGACCACGTGACTTGTGCTGGTCAATGAATCAGAAGTAGCTGTATAAAATGTCACTTCCAAGTTCGAGCATTTCATTATTCGTTCAAGATCCCCAGAGTTCTCTATCCCTCTATCCCACTGACTGGTTGAGTCTGATAGCGGCTGCCCCATCAAGCGGAGTTCAAAAGTGAGGGGATGCAGAACATAAATTTCAGTCAGTCTGCAACAGTCATGAAGCATGAGGGAGAATTAAATCTTTGCAGGTGAAAGTCACTAAGATTTTGTGGTTGTGACTGTAGTTTATCCTAGCCCAGCACTGTCCAAGAAAAAGAAAAATGTGAGTCACAGATGAAATTTTGTTTTCTACTAGCTACATTTAAAAATGCACAAAGAAATAAGGTGAAATTACTCACCAGTCACATTTCAAGTGCTCAATAGCCACAAATGGCTAGTGGCTACTGTACTGGACAGAGCAGATTTTGCTTATCATGGTGATTCAGACAATACATAGTACCTAATTAATCACTAAGATTTCCTCAAGAAACATACTGCATACAAAGGACAAATGACTTGAAAATAGGAGACAGCTGATACGTTGTTTTGCTTGACGATAACAATGGGTTATCCTAGTGGATATGTCCTCTGGGCAATGAGAAAATACAGAACAAGGAAAGCACAGAACATTAGGAATATAAATGTAGCTCTAATTATCCTTCACTTTGCTAGTTCCTGAAAATAGAAGAGAAGGCTCAGTTATACCTTGAAAAATCCACAGTTGTTCCTCAAGAGACCAAATAATATAAAAGATTAAAAAACAACAACAACAACAACTTTGAAAGACATATCTGAAAGAGATCACATCAAATATCTAGCACTCATAGGTCCTGGAGCTGAGAAAAAAAATACAAGCAATGAATACAGTTTTAAATATATCTGAAGTAATCAAGAGCAAAAGAAATGCAAGAACAGTGTGAAAGGTTTGGGTTTTTAACAAGAAATGATTATTAGTGACATTTGGAAGTATAGCTTTGGTGAGTTCATGAGTTAAGGGACCAAATTAGAGAAAATTCAAAAGAAATCTAGTGAAGAGGAAACTGAAGCAATGAATGGAAGGCAATAGTAATAGTATGAGTAGAAATGCACTTCTATAAAATAGAGCTCCATTTTAGCTTAAGAGCCCAGGGAAACTTAATAAGAGAAAACAGCCATTTGTGGGTCTGTGTGAAGCTAATAATGAAATGCAGGATTTTACAAGGAGATGAGTGGCATGAGGGCAAAAAAGAGCAAAGGACTTAGACAAGGATCAAATACCCTATCTGGAGGCTTAAAGGAATAAAATGTAAGGCAGGGCTTTAGATTGGCTGCCAATCAAAGATGAAATCTTTGATCTATTGAGAATTACATGTTTAAATAATTGGTTACCTTGACTTTGAATGAAAGAAAGCATGGGATTTACAGGTAGTTGTGAGTTTAGTGGGGAATAAAGGAAATGAGGACTTGACTGAAAAATAACATGATTTCTATAGAAGTATGTATGTTTTTTTTTAACACAAGTAAAAATGAATAAAATTTTTAGGAAAAATAAAAATGAATAAAAAATCAATTTATCATATGAACTAGAAATAACTTAAAAAGGAAGAAAACTTTTTAAAAATTGAATTTTTTTCTTAAAACTGAATACCATAAATGCTTGTGTTTTTAAATATCCTACAGAATAAGTAATAATATGAAAATCCAGAAATTTTTGGAATACCCATTACAGTACCATGTTATTTTGCTTACATACTATTTTTCTAAGTTTATACCAAGCCAAAATTCTTAAAAAAAAAAAAGTCAAGTTTATGCAAGCACTATACCCTTGTATATTCTCACTTATTTTCTCACAAATATCTTGACTTTAAGGTGTTTGGAAAAATAACAAGATCAAATAAAAAGTTATGAAGGCAAAGTCAATTCTCCAGGTTTATATATGTAAACAAATTTATGGAATGTATGTAGGTTTCAAAAATTGTCACAATAGAATAACACATAATTTTTGTAATACAGAATAGTATATATTAAAAGTGAAGAGCAGCGTAAGTCATAGAATACCAAAAACAAGCAAGGATTTTGTAAGAAAAAAAGATTTTGAAAGGTTCAAGCAATCTGAAGAACTGGAAGGGCATGTCAATTAAAGCAAATCCAAGATAATCAAAAATACTTTAAGAAATTTATTGTTTTAAGAAGAGCATCAAGCAGTGAAAATAATCTCAACTAAAACCAAAAAATATTTTAAATATAATTATACGCTAAGCAAACGACAAAAGAAAAGTGATGAAGTGTAAAGACATAGTCTACGAAGTAATTATTTAGACCCTATTTTCAGAATTAAAGCAAAAGAGCAGGCATTTGCTTATCATCAAATCAGACTTATGAGTAGAAAGGTGAGAAATTAAAGAACCAGCAGATTAACACCATAAGTGACAATTAACTCAATAATGTTTTTTCTGCTGATAAAAGACCAACACCAACAGCTCTCAGTCAAAAGTGCTAAATTAAGTAAAGATTATAGTAATTCTTAATTCATTCAGATGGTTAATATCTGGAAGTAATCCAACTAAACTCACCTCTGGAAATTACCCTCATAAATAGCTTTTGTGTGAGAGGGTATTATCTACTAATGTCCAGCTGGGAAGATTTCTCCCTTAGGAAAGTTTAGCCTCTTGTTCCATTCATCACCCGCCCCCCGGACCCCCCACACACGTGCTCTCTCTCTTCATTATCAGGGATGACAGCACAATGAACCTATTGGTGTCCTTTATTCCTTTCTCTCTCTCATGACCCAACCCAACATGGATGAGTGGAGCTAGCTCAGAATAAGGGATGGGCTCCAGGAACAGACGGCGTGAGCACAGATTTTTGGGGTCAAAATTATCCCAGATCCACCTAGCAATTTGTTTAAACTCTATGATGCTAACTTGTCTTATTTACCAAATGAGGATAATAATACTCACCTCACAGAGTTACTTAATATAAAGTATTCATATATAAAGTGTAAAGTATATATAACAATGCAGATAGAGTGCTTAGTATACCTTGGCATGTAGGAAGTGTTCTTTCTACATTAAGTAATTAACTAAATTCTTTCTACATTAATTTCTACAAATTAATTTCATTGTGAAGATCTGAGACCAAATCCTGCTCTACCATTAGAAGCTCTGTGGCTCTATTCCTGAGGATATAGTTCCTACCTTATAATATTACTGTGAGGATTAAATAAGTTACAATATGTAAATTGCTTAGATCAGTAATGAGCAAGTACTAAGTGCCACATAAGCATTATTATTATTATTATTACTAGGCTCACAATTCCTTTTTTTTTAAGATTTTATTTATTTATTCATGAGAGAGAGAGAGAGAGAGAGGCAGAGATACAGGCAGAAGGAGGAGAAGCAGGCTCCATGCCGGGAGCCTGATGCGGAACTCGAACCCGGGACTCAATCCCAGCATTCTGGGATCATGGTCTGAGCCAAAAGCAGATGCTCAACCACTGAGCCACCCAGGCATCCTAGGCTCACAATTCCTAAGGGAGGTTCTGGAAATAACAAAGTCCTGATGCATAGGAGTTTATATGTAAAGCACAGAGGTCAAGTTTTCTATAAAAACAGATACAACAAGGATGATCAGAAAAGGGGCCAAGAATTAATGACCCTAAAAATTAGTAAAGAACAAGCGATCAACCCATGGTTCATTACTGATTCTAGGCTTTACCACTTTTTTTTTTTTTTTTTGAGAGTCACTACCACATGTAGTGTCCAATGCTCATAGGCATATCATAGCCACAAGGAGGACTGGGCTTTATAGATAAAATTTGTAGGGATGAAAGACTAGTCCTCCAGGGAGATCTTCAACACTTCTCCATGTTGATCTCTGGCTTCCCCTAAGTCCCACATTGGCATTGCCATATATAGGACTTAGATATCAGAAGGCATCACTTCAAGTTTGTGGTGTTGTGCTTGATGCTTTTGTTCTCTCACTATATTTCAGAACCAGCTAGGCATGGGCTCTAATCTTGGTTCTATCATTTACCAACTTTGTGACTTAAGCATATTCTATAGTGTATCTGATGCTTCACTTATGAAATACCTGTCTCTCAGGGCCACTGGGAAGTTTAGGGATATTATATATAGGAGTGCCTGGCATGCATTCAGCAAGTGGTTATTAAACACTAGCTACACAGTGTCTTTATCTGATTTATTTCTTTGTCTCATACCATCAGAATGTGTTTATTCTCAATGCCTCTCTTTATGTAGTGGAGTAATTCTTATCTTTCTCTGGGCTAAATGTCCATAATGCCCTAAAACTCCTTAGGCTCTTGCACATACTGGCTTCTGTTATGACTTTTTATATCCTGGTTGCTTCTAGTACCCTCTCAATCCCTAGCTCTCAAGCTAGAGAAGGAGGCCTTCTCTATCAGCCGAGGTGGCCATATAAATGAAAGGAGTCTTAAGGTTCCTTGCAGCCTTTATATTCAGTAATTCTGGTAAACTTAATTCTATAAAAGCTTATGTTTTAAATTCAAGTTGGTACTTCTATGTATGGGTTACCTGAAAACCCATCTCTTTGTTTTGTTTTCTAGCAAACTACATCTAGCTGATGCTCCATGTATATTTTACATTAAGCTTTCAGTCTCCAACATGTCATCAGGACTTGAGAAATGTCCCATGTGCCACCCTCTGCTTTGCATTTCTTTCCTTCCACTTCTCATGGCAAACTTAAACTTGCTCCTCCAAACCAGATCATATGTCACCACCTGTGATACCCTCCTCAACTCCTCCAAACATCCTTGTGTTTCCATCTCTGTAAAAGACTGACTACACTGAATTATGATTTGCTGAATGTTTTCCTCACACTTGGCTATGTGTTGGTCTTTGAAGATAAAAATAACATCCTATTCATTTTCCTAACCCCAATAAACATTACCTTGTTGTAGCATGAGCTTTTAAAATTCTTGGTAATTAAATAGATTATCATTCCCTTACTTTAGTGAAATGACCACGTTTATTAATAATAAGGTCCCGCATTTGCGTAATCCCACCTCAACATAATTTTGTATCTATTCCTATCATAGCAGTCTAAGTACAATGGAATTCACCAGCATGTTAGAAGATTAAGTAGGATTTTTCCCAGAAATGTGAGGAAATTTAAATATTAAAAAATTATCTGTGCAATTTACCATAATAGATATAAGGTGAAACATACGATTCTTTATAGTATATTAGATATGAGATTGTATAATATGTTACATTTTATGTAAATCATAATCCATTCCTGATGATAATTACAATTCTTAATAATAAGGGATCGAGAATTCTTTTATTAATATGATGAAATATACTTGCCTGAAACAATAAGCCCACAACATGTGTTTAATGAGTTTACTCTAGAAACATTCCCATTAATGTCAGAAACAAGAGAGCAATGCCCACCCTTACACAAACTTTTTGTCATAGATAGGGAGGTACTATCCAATACAATTAGATGAGGAAAAGAAATACAAATTGGAAGGAAGGTGGTGAATGTATCGCTTGATATGGATATAATTGTTTTGTCTGGAAATCCAAAGATAATTAATGACAGTGAAAAATTAATTGCAAAAATCAATAACTCCCATACATGCAAAAAAAATCCAGTTACGTAGAAATAAATTACAAGAAACATGTAAGTTCTCTATAAGGGAAAAAATGTAAAACCTCTAAGGAACAAAGAAAATTAAAAGAAATAGAAACTATATTCTTGTCAGGGAAGATAGAAATTCCTTAAGTTCTTAGTATTCTGTAAATTAATCTATGTAATTAATATGCTTAAATAAAAATATTTGACAGAATTTTTTAAAGTTCACAGACTCCTCGAAAGACCACATATGACTAGCTAGCAAAAAATAAAGAGCAATGAGAAAGAACTATATTATAATGATATCAAAATATAAGGTTTTGGGATCCCTGGGTGGCGCAGCGGTTTGGCGCCTGCCTTTGGCCCAGGGCGCGATCCTGGAGACCGGCGATCGAATCCCACGTCGGGCTCCCGGTGCATGGAGCCTGCTTCTCCTTCTGCCTGTGTCTCTGCCTCTCTCTCTCTCTCTCTCTGTGACTATCATGAATAAATAGAAATTAAAAAAATAAAAAATATATATATAAGGTTTTGATAATTAAAAGACTGATGTCCTTGCAGGGAAGTAGACAGGAAGAGGAATCAAACCAAGCTGAGTTGAAACCCTATAGATAAATCACAGATGAAAACTTAGCAAATGATCAATGACACAGGAAAAGAATGGCATTTCAAGTCCGTGAAGAAAATATGTATCATACAATGAATAGTATTATGACAATCTGGGAAACTATCTAAAAAAAGGTTGGATATAATCATATATTTTACAACAAAATAAAGTTCTGCTGAATTAAGTAATTGAATGTAAAATAAATAACTCAAATAAAACAAAATTTTTAAAACAATTTAGAGTGAGGAATACCTTTCTGAATTACACAAAACTCAGATGCAGGAGCATAAAAACCGATAAATAGGACTACAGAGAATTAAGAGATTCTCCAAAGGGAGGAAAAACTCCATGAACAAAGTCAGAAGATTAAAGATAAATGGAGGAAATATTTTCAACTCATATCACAGACAATGCACACTCATGTAGGTATAACTTTGTGATATGTGATTATAACTATATATATAAAACTATGATATTCAGTTACAGTTGTAAATTCTTAAATATAATTATGTTATATATAAATATTTATAACAATATATAACTTTGATGTAAATCATCACAAGACCCATCCCACTAAAAATAATGAGCAAAGCATATGGACTGTTTATCAAAAAAAAATCAACAACATATGGCTCTTAAACATAGAAAAGGACACTGTATCCCAGTTATATTAGCAGAAATTTAAATTAAAACTAAGATGAGACATTTTTAATCCATTAGTTTGGCAAAAATAAACTTGTCTGCCAATATACTGCATTGGTGGCAGTGCCTATAAAAGTTGAAAATGCAGCTGGTGGGAGGATAACTAGCACAGCTTCAAACAAAGGCAGCTTAGTAAGATATTTCAAGATTAAAAATATATGTACCCTTTGATCTAACATTTTAAATTTTAAGTATTATTTATTTTTCATGTGAGAAAAATGATGCTTGTACAGGATATACACTGTGGTGCTTTGTGTTATTACAGAATTGTCCATCAGTGTGGAGGAGAGTAAATAAAATATGACCCATCCATATAATAGAACCCTGTGAAGGTTTAAAAAGAAAAATGTAATGTCATATAACTAATGAGGACATGATTGATAGGTGATTGATAGATGATAGACAGATAGATGATAGATAAATAGATGATAGATGATAGATGATAGATAGATGATAGATGATAGATAGATAGATAGATATAGATAGATAGGTGATAGATGACTGATAGATTAATAATAGATGATAGATAATTGCAGGAGCAAAATGGAAAACAAAAAAATGTGCATTATGCTTCTGACTCAAAGATACATTTTTAAAATCACATACATAAACACATATAGATGTTTAGGAATACATAGACCGTATAGGGAAAGATAAAAAGAAAACTGATCGATCACAATGATTATCCCCAAGGTTGAGGAAAAGGATCATTGGATGAGAGGAGACACAAAAGATTAAATTTGCACTGTACATTCTGTTGTACTTTTGAATTTTGTACCATGGGTATATGTTAGATCAAGAAGATAAACAAAAAAAAATTTTAAATATTTAATGTAAGAGGTATGCCTTCTCTCAAATGCTTTTCTTCCTACCTTTGTCCTTAGAAGCAGCCTCATACTTCTCCCCTTCCTTCTCTTCCTTCCCAGTAGCTTCAAATGTAGCCTCTCCTTTCTTTCTGTTTAAACACCATAAATCTTTGTAAGGGAGAACTTCAAAAATGCAAACAAACAAATAAAACTCTACAATTATTCCTATTGTTTTCTGACTGCTGTCTCAGTTTTTATTCCTCCCTTAAGAAAATGCTTTTAAGGGACACCTGAGTGGCTCAGTGGTTGAACATCTGCCTTTGGCTCAGGGCGTGATCCCAGGGTCCTGGGATCGAGTCCCACATCAGGCTCCCTGCATGGAGCCTGCTTCTCCCTATGCCTATGTCTCTGTTTGTCTTATTTATTTATTTATTTATTTATTTATTTATTTATTTATTTATAATGTAATGTCATATAACTAATGACATGATTGATAGGTGATTGATAGACGATAGATGATAAATAATAATAAATAATATTTTATCAATAAATAAATAAATCTTTTTAAAAATTTTAAAAAAATGCTTTTTAACTACCTAATCCATGCCAAATACCATGTCTAATTCCAGGGACACACAAGTGAAAAAGGTCAAAGTTTGTGCTTTCATGGAGTTTGCAGTCTAGTGGAGGAGACAACTAATCAGACAACTAAAGGGACCGTGTGATAAGCCTCATACTACAGAATATACAAGAAGATATAGGAATTTGTAGAAGGAGCCCCTCACACACACTTTGCATGTCCATAAAGTGATTTCCAGAGAAAGTAACATTTAAGCTACCCAAGAAAAATGTCTAGGAGAGAACTGATCATAAGAATGAGTTCCAGTCAAGGAAAACAACCTGAGTGTAGACTGACAGGACAGAAAATCCATTGCCCTTTTTGAAAGAAGATGAACATGGTTAAAACTTCAACAAGGACATATAAAGAATTTGCTAGAGGATAGATATTTGAAAGTAGAGACTGGAGAGACAAAAAACAATTAGGAGATAATGATGGCAACCCCATCCAAATATGAAATATAATAATGACATGGATTTGAAAAGGGGGATAATGAATCGATTCAAGAGATTTTGAGGAGTTCAAATACAAAAATTGGTGATTGAATGGATATTGGAAGTGAGAAGGAAAAGGAGGTAAGAATTATTCAAAATTTCTCCACTAGAGCAACATAATATGACTGACATCATGCACTAAAATAAGAAATACAGAAAAAGGACTAAGTCATAAAGAAAATCTTTGAATTTAATAATCTATACATTATGTTTAGGGTGTCTGAAAGATTTCCCAGTGGAGCTTTCCAGTAAACACCTAAATATGCTGGTTGTAGCTTATGGAGATTGACCCAAACTGAAATGATAGATGTGAAAATTTTAACTGTAAAAGTTGAAACCTAAGCCATGGGAGTGAATGTAATTGCTCTGGGAAGTGCACAAAGGGAGAAAAGAAGAGGTTTTAAAGTAATGCTGTAAAGGAAACCACAGTTTATGGGGTAAGAGAGAATGAAATATCTGAAACAGTTAAGCGGGGGTGGGGGGAGAGAATAAGGAGCTTGTAGTAACACAGCAGGAAAAGGAAGAGGATATTTTAAAAGAGAAGAGAGTAGTCTGTATGCATCAAATACAGTTGAGGGGACAGATAAGGACAAAAATTAGCTCACTGGATTTAGAGCAAGCAATTTCATCAGTGAGTTATGTGTGCAGAATTCATGATTACCTTGGTTGAGGAATGAGTGTGGGGAGTCCACCTAAAGACTTCAGAGCTCTCCCCTTCTAACTCCTGCATTCCCTCCTCATTCCTTCAATAGGCACTAGGAGCTCGCAATGGAAGAGCAAGGACAATTATAAGGGATAAAGAGGGGTCATAGGTAATGATGAAGGAGCCAAGACGTCAAGAAGGCCCACGATTCTTAATGTATATGTGCCTAACAACAAAGCATTGAGATACATAAGAGGCAAAAACTGACAGAACTACAAAAAAATAGAGGAATTCAGTTTTCTAGCTGGTGATGTAACACTCCTCTTATCAGAAATGGACGGACTCAGCAGGGAGATCATCAGTAAGGGCACCGTTGTCCTCAACAGCACCATCATTTAACTGGATATAATTGACATATACAGACTGGTTGACCCAATAATAGCATATTACATATTTTTCTCAAGATCTCATGGACCATTCACCAAGACAGACCACATTCTGTGCCATAAAAGACACTTTACCATATTTAAAATAATAAAAATCACCTAATGCCTGGTCTCAGATCACAATGGAAATTAATTAGAAATCAATAACAGAAAAATAGCTGGAAAACTGCCAAAATACTTGGGGATTAAGCAATATATTTCTAGGTAATACGTGGGCCAAACAACAACAACAACAACAAAAATCTCAAGAGAAATTTTTATTTATTTATTTTTTATCTTTTATTTTTTGGTGTTTAATTTGCCAACATATAGAATAACACCCAGTGCTCATCCCATCAAGTGCCCCTCTCAGTGCCCAACACTCAGTCACCCCCACCACCCACCCACCTTCCTTTCTACTGCCCCTTGTTCAGTTCCCAGAGTTAGGAGTCTCTCATGTTCTGTCTCCCTTTCTGATATTTCCCACTCATTTTTTCTCCTTTCCCTCAAAAGACATTTTTAAATATTTTGAATTGAATGAAAGTGAAGATATAAATTATTAAAATTTATGGCATACTGTGAAAGCAGTTTAGAGGAAAATTTATAGCAATGAATGCATGTATTTAATACGAAAGATCTAAAATCAATAATCTAGGTTTCTCTTTAATAACTGAAAAGGAACAACAATAACAAAGGACAAATTAAATTCATAGAAAGCAGAAGAAAAGAAATAATAAAAATTAGACCCAAAACCAAAGAAATCCTAAACAGGAAACCAACAGAGAAAACCAACAAAACCAAAAGCTGGTTCTTTGAAAAGATAAAAAAAAAAAAAAAAAAAAAAAAAAAAGATAAGCCTGTAGATAGGATTACTAGAAAACAGTGACAACACTAAATGCTGATGAGGAAGCAGAGCAACGCGAATTCTCATTTATTGCTGTTGGATATGCTAAATGGTACAGCCACTTTGCAAGGGAGTTTCTTATAAAACTAAACATATTCCTATTGTATAATTGTCAGTCATGCTCCTTAGTATTTACCCAAAGGAGTTGAAAACAGGTCCGTCTAACCTGTACATGGATGTTTATAGCAGCTTCATTCATACTTATCAAAACCTGGAAACAACCAAGGTGTCCTTCAGGAGGTGAATGGACAAACAGACTGTGGCACGGCCAGACAATGAGGAATGAACTATCAAGCCTTAAGAAGACACGGAGGAAACTTAAATGCATATTCCTAAGCGAAAGAAGTGGATCTGAAAAGGCTTATGATTCGAATTACATGACACTCTGGAAAAGGCAAAACTGTAAAGACAGTAATTAGTGGTTGCCGGTGGTTGGGGTGGGGAGGGAGAGATGAATAAGGAGAGCACAGAGGGTTTACAGAAATGAAACTGTTCTGTAGGATACTATAATGGGGGATAGAAGCCATTATACATATGTTCAAAGCAACATAATGAACACCAAGAGCGAACCCTAAAGCAAACTATGGACTTTGGGTGATAATGACGTGTTAGTGTAGGCTCATTGATTATAACAAATGTACCATGGGGTGTGGGATATCAGTAGTGGGTGAGGCTATGCATGTGTGGGGACAGAACATCAATAGTGGGAAAAGCTGTGCATGTGAAGGAACAAGGATTATATAGGAACTCTCTGTACTTTGGGCTCAATTTCACTATGAACTTTAAACTGCTCTCAAAAAAAAAAATAAAGTTTACTCAATTAAAAAAAAAAACAGCAAAACAGTTTATCCACTTTGCAGATTTTGACACATTTTGTTTAGTGAGAACATAGTAATTTAAAGGCATAAGTTAATTTTTCTCTTCAATACACCATAATATACTTTGATAGCAAATGTTTCCATAAATTTCTGTCATGCACTAATAATTATAAAACTATTGGCATTGTCTCAGTTCCATTAGAATTTTAAGCTTCCCCTTACTTCCAAAGCATACAGAAAAGCACAAGTATCTGTACTAGAATTGATTGCTAGGCTTAAAATAATTTAGTTTGGGTAAAAGCAGATGTTTAATTCTGTAAATTTGTAATAATCTATCATATATCAACTAGTAGTAACTGTGCAAGTTTTATGCTTTGTCCTGAGTTCTTTCCACATTTATTTCCAGACAGGACCTACAGCATGCATCCTACATATGATTTGTGAGAGGAAAAGCTCTCTGTGCTCTCTCTAGGGCCTTCTCATCTCCTACCAGGCCAGTGAACAAGATGAGTTTCTTTTTATAATGACAAGGCACAGAGATAATTCATCAACTGGAGAGCACAAACAATCCTTTATTCAGCAGAATGACAAAAGGTTATTTAGCTTCTGGCATCTACTATAGTTCTTGCAAGAACCAGACCCAAGAGCCAATATGATAATTAATAAATTTCCAACATCTGGGCAGTAAAACAATTTTTTATGAATGTTAAACAATGCCAATGCCAAATTAAAACCTCCCCTTCTTGTATTTATCTATCTGAACTCTTCACTGTACAGCCAAATTTGCCTGTGTTCTGGCTATAAAATGGGGATAGTGATGACATAGTAGGAAGATATTACACAATTTGGGAAATCCATATTAGTAACTGTCATTTAATCATATGGACAGTGATGATATCACCCTCTGAGCCTAATGGAGGGTAACCCTTGCCAAGAGTAGAGTATCAAGTTAAGTGATAGGTGAGTGATATCAATCAACACATTGAATAAAGGAGCCAAACTTAAAGGAAGAACTGAGAGTCTCAGTTTCTCTAATTGTCCTCCAGCAGCTGTTTTTTACTTTATTTCTTTTAAATAGAAAAATAATCTTGATTATGTGGTTATTGCTTACACAGATTGAGAAAGGCCACTTTCAAGTCTTAAAGCCTTCATAAACTAAGAAGCACCAGATCTTAGAATCAAACTTAGAGATCATCCCATTTAAACATTTACCCCTCCCATAGATTTCCCAACAAAAACAGTACATACTGATGGCTATGGCTGTACAAATTAGGTAATACATGCTATTAGGATTTTTAAGGAGAAATAAATGTAGGCTAAAGTATAAAAACATTTTACAAGGTAGAACAAACTGTAAATCATAAATCCTAGGTAGAATATATTGCAATTTATGAAAGTTTCAATAGATACAAATTGGAACAACATAACCTAGAATAAAAATGGCAATTTTTGGGATCCCTGGGTGGCGCAGCGGTTTGGCGCCTGCCTTTGGCCCAGGGCCTGATCCTGAGGACCCAGGATCGAATCCCACGTCGGGCTCCCGGTGCATGGAGCCTGCTTCTCCCTCTGCCTGTGTCTCTGCCTCTCTCCCTCTCTCTGTGTGACTATCATAAATAAATAAAAAATTATAAAAAAAAAAAATGGCAATTTTTAATTGCACTAAAATAGATTTGCAGGGGCACTTGATCATGAGATCAAGTTGCAGGTTGGACTCTGCTTGGTGTGGAGTCTGCTTGAGATTCTCTCCCTCTCCCTCTGCCCCTCTTCCTGTTTGCTCTCCCTCTCTCTCTCAAACAAATAAATCTTTAAAAAAATAATAATAAATAGAATAAAACTGATTTGCAAAAGGAAGAATTTGCTTGAATGAATGAGGCCTCTCTTTGTTGCTTAATGTGTTTAGTATATATGAGAAACACCCCATCCCCAACTTTGATTGGAATCCACACTAAATCTTTACGCAGAAATTATATTTTTGGATGAAATTATTCAGAAAGTATTGACTTTGAAGATCAGTTAAAATAAACTTGTAATTGTCTGAGAGAACCAGAAAATTCAGACGTGAATGGTGTTTTCCAAAATGGCAGTGATACATACCCCAGGTGATTAATGGATGATGCACAGGATTGTAAGAATATCTTCATAACAGGGGTTCATGACCAAAGGAGCTTAGAGAGCAATGCTCTCAATTGACAAGGTTTAGTAAGGTGCACTATGCAGTGAAAGTTCTAGGTTATGTGATAAAACCCCACAGACTATAGTTGGAAGAACATTCATTCATCTCTTCATTCATTCAGTGAATTTAGATTGAACCATATGACACTATGAGTATTAGATTATATACGACTCTAGACAAATAGCAATGTATTTAATTAGTCCAATAGTTATCAAGTGTCATATGCAAGGACCACGTATCTGTTGCAAGGAACACAAAGATAGTTCTACTACCAAAAGAGCATATAGATTTATAAAATCTGTACAGAAATAAATATAATATGCTAAACTCCCACAGTACTGTGGAGAGGAAGAGTGAATATTAAGGCATGGCTCTAATTTTGGGGGTTGTTACTTTTTTTTTTTTCTAAATTTAAACACCTGACTTACCATCTCGTGCCAATTTCCTAATACTGAAGACAATTAATATTTTGCTCAGACCCAACAATTAAAAGAGGGAATGGGGACACTTTTATCAAAGTTCCACAAAAACAAAATGGCACGTGCTTTGGTAATGGAGCTAATGGGTAAATGAGAGATTTAGAAAGATGCTGTGAAACATGGCTTTATTAAAACCTTTTCTCTGTTTGATTTCTAAATAGGCCCCTCATAAGCCCATAAAACACTCGGAGTATTTGACCAAAAAAAGTAAACATTAAAATAAAAATAAATGTCTTTTCCTAAGCCATTCAAAATCTGTTTGATTCATTCCCCCCAAAAAATAAATAAATAAAAATTGAAACAAAAACGTTCAGATTCAGGTAATCAGTTTTGTCCAAAACAGCAAACAGTGGCAAGAAAGAGCAACTATGGAGCGCCTATCTGTGCCTACCAATGTGAAACTTCATGTCTCTCTTGACTAGATAGATTGCCTAATTGTTAAGCACAGTCATTGAGATGAAAGCTATATTTATTTGAAATAATTATCTAATTTTAACTCCAATGTTAGTGATTCTAGGAGAAGCCTTCAGATGAAGCCGCTTCCCTGTTCTCTGACCTCATTTTATATTGCTTCCCAAAGAAAAGCGCCTACGATACAGAGCTTATGTGTTTTTCACCTGCCACAATTTTTAGATTTAAAATGTTTAGTTTCTTCCATTCATCATACTTGAATACAAGAAATAGATCTCTAATAATAATCCATATTATTCACAAGCTATTAATGGAATGCTAGGTCCAGCAACCAAAAATCCCACTTCTTTTTTAAGAATCTGCTCATGAAATACAAAAATATTCCTCTCCACACTGTCAAACTGCCCCTCTGCATACTCACGACAGCTCTCAGCTCCTTTGCTCTGTACAAATTAGCTACCTATAGGTCTTTTTGCCTCAGTAGCTTAAGAGCTAATACAAGTTCATATCTTATTCATTTCTGTCACTCCATAGTATCTAACAAAGCCTTTTCCAGATTTGGCATGGAATAAATGTATGTTGAATGAAACTGCGAAACATTAAGAAATAAACAGCTTACAACAAATAATAGCAAAAAAGGCCCAAAACAAAACAAAACCAACAAACAACAAAATCTATCCTTCGCACAGAGACATAAAATAAACTTTAGGAGCAAATGATGATAAACTAAAACCATAATCATAATGGAGCAAAACTAGAAGCTATTTAAGTCTGCTTAAAGGATTTTCATCCCTTAAGTAAAGAACTTACCTTGCTACATTGCTCTATATACAAATTCCCATTATGGCTGAATGTGATTCCTATCAAATCCATTCCTAGGACTAAAAACTCTGTTTTGTGTACTGAAGTCCACTTCCCTGTGCTTATCTCCTTCATAGCATGGGTCATTTTAACATTAAAGTCAGATATTTCTCACAATTCTTTTAAAGCAAATCCATTCTCCAAAGAGTAAGTTTTGATGAAAAACACATCAATGCAATCAATTAATGTATTCAGAGAAAAAGAAAGTAAATTATGGTATTTTTAAAATTCAAAAAAAGTTCTACATGAAATTTATATTTTCATGTAAACTATGATTTCTGATGTTTACAAATTTGCCTAAAACTTTTATAACTGCTACCATATAGATATGGTGTTTAGTTAAATATCTTGACTTACTGTTTGCTGGTGAAAAGAAAAATATGAAAAATCCAGTAAAGTAGAAATATTATTTATAATTTAAATATATCTTTGAGAGTAAAAAAAAAATTGACTAAAAGAATAGCAAATCCACAAAGATAGGATAACAGGAATAGTGAATGGCAAAAACTTCAAATAGGATGAAAATGACTTTTAAAATCTTTCTTCAAAATATCTAAATGTTGAAGTAACAAGATTTGCCAAACTTATTTTTGTAGCCATGGTTTGAAAGTTATATTAGAATGTAACTTTGTGCCTTGTTTAGAGTGGGGGGCCAGAGAGGGAAGGGAACCTAACTATTAGAGATATTTGATGAATTTCCTGTCTCAAAATATTCTTTTCTTAAGATTTTATTTATTTATTTGAGATAGAGCACAAGTGGAGAGGGGCAGAGGGAGAAGCAGGCTCTCCATGAGCAAGGATCCCAATGCAGGGCTTGATCCCAGGACCCCAAAATCATAACCTGAGCTTAACTGAGTGAGCCATCCAAGTGCCCCTCAAAATATTCATAAATATGGGCCTATGGGAAAAAAAAATCTGACCTATTTCAGAAGCACCATATTTCTGATGATCTTGGGATGATGGATCTATGAAGTGAGAATGTTAGGAAGGCAGCAAGCCTCTCAAGGGAATTTGTGGGAAAATGAGTAAGAAGACATCTGGTGAAGACAGGCTGGTTGAACTAGAGCTATAGGGTCAGGGTGTCAGAAGGTGCAGTCCATCCAAGCCTACAGTTTAGGCTGGGCTCGACCCCACCAGGACTCATACTGCCTCCTTCAATCTCACCCTACGGCAGTCTGCCCTAGAGAGGAGAGCTCGATATGACTAGAGGACTGTATTCCTGCGGGGAGAAAACTGAAGAGCTGTGGACTTCTCCCTTAGCAAGCAGGACACGAACAGCATATTGAATAGCTCAGGGAACTGACAAGTACCCCACAGCTCCAGCATAGAGTCACAGATGAAAGCAGGAGTAGTGTGCTCCAGAGGAGAGGAACTATAAGCTAAAGGAACCTGGATGGGAAAAATCATGCATCCCTGCCCAACCCACTACCCTCTGGAACACTCAAAGATAGAAAGATGTCCCCATAGTTGTATGACCTAAAGACGCTAGGGGACATTGCAGATTATACAGGAAAACAGCCCTGATTAATTTGTTTATTCATGGCAGTTCCCATAATCTCAAAAGAGACCAAACAGAAAAAGCCTCTAAACAAACCTAAAATCACCCAAAAGACATTAGGATCTGTGAGAGAGAAAAAAAATAATCACATTCTTCATAACATGATTCACTAATTCACTGATCAAATGTTTTGAGCCTGTCTATAAAATGACAGAACTGCTGATAATAACACTAAAAATTATGAACCAAAATTACACAGAGGAAGAAAAGGCCAAAGCAAAAATAAGGAAGGAGCTACAAAGCACAAATACCCTTTTCCTTTTCAGCAATGATATGTTAGCCACTAAAAGTAGACAAAAGAACACTAGAGTCGACCTCACCGAGGAAAGAGCACAAAGTATTCAGTTGTCTTGATGATAGACTTCTACAACACGCTAATACTATCACTACCATTTATTAGGTACCAGATAAGTACCTCTCAATGTGCATCTACTATTTCATTCAACTAATGAGGTAGCGTGAACACACTCTTTTTACAGTTGAGTAAACTGAGCTGTGGTTAAATAAATTGCCCATGATCACAAAACTACATACCCAAAAAAAGAGCCAGAAATCATGCCCAGCTCTCTCTCGCTTTGAAGCCAATGTCCTTTCCAATACCAACACTTGCTGTCATTAGTAATCTGAAAGTGTCAGAAAAAGTGGACTATAATTGACAGAACGCAGTGTTTATCGTCATAATTAATTTTTAGAATGCAGATGTGTGTGCGTGTGTGTCTATGAAAGCAAGAAAAGATATCATGTATTTAGAAATAACTTTAGGGGCGCCTGGGTGGCTCAGTCAGTTAAGCATCTACCCTAGGCTCAGGTCATGATCTCGGGGTCCTGGGATCAAGCCCCAGTTCTGGCTCCCTGCTAGCAGGGAGTCTGCATCTCCCTCCCTCCGCTTCTCCCTTTGCCCCTCCCCATCACCTGTGCTCTCCCTCTTTCTCTTCTCTCAATAAAGTAAATAATTTTTTTTAAAAAAGAACTTCCTTAACAAAATATATGAAACAAAATTCCTACACTTACAAAAATGATCAACAATTATTTGTAAAATTCACTAAAACAGATAGTTAATTGCTAGTTTGTTTAAGGCCAATATATCATGATGGAAATAGTGGAATATCCTTTCAACGGCAATCCTAGAATTGAACCATATTATCTCTTATTGGGTGGTTAATGACCATAAGAAATGGAAAATTCAGCTCAAATGACAACAAAATTTAGTTTGAAAGACAAAGGGCAATTGTGGTCTCATTTTTTTTTTTAATTTTAATTGGATGGATTTGATTGTCCTTTACCAACCATGAAAAGGTTCCTCAATCAACTCCTCCACTCTCAGTGTGACAAAATGATAAGGATGCCTCTTACAATCTCCTTCTATTCAGAAGCATAGATTGTGTGGCCCAGAATAGAGTGAGCCTGAGGTTAATTCTTTCTCATCATCAGCAAACACGTATTTATTCCCTACAGTGGAAGTGAAAAATTTAATCCAAAAGAATTACTTCCCTGCAGAGAGGTGTAAAGTAGCAAGTGTTCAGGGACCCAATTCTACTTTAAAACCTCAGTTTCAGCCTGAAACAAGTAGAGCATTGGGCACAAAGCAGAATGAAGATGGAAAAGAATATTGCATATTAAGACAAAGAACTTAACCTACAAAACAGTTTGAAAAAAATGAAGTTTTACAACAGAATTTGAATGTAGGATCTGTGGCATTCTTTTACATTTTGATCTTTCTTTTGAAGATTGGAGTCTCCTCCAAGAGTTTTTCTGAATGAACATTAAACACAATGAATGACACAACTGAAAAAAAAATAGTATAATGCAAGAGTGCTTTGCTTTAGCATCTATGTGCTATAGAATCCTTGACAGTCTGGTAAAACCTAGAATCCTCTTCCCAGAATAATATTTTAAAATTCATGTTATATTTTGAAAAGTTTGCAACAACTAGAACATGATATAGAAAGTTTTTAATTTCTGTAGTTAAGTCACAGTTAGAGCTATACCTAACTGTCTGTTGTGTGTCTGTTGTCTAAATTCCTCATTAGAGGAAATGCTACAATTCAGTAGAGGATACTGAATTTGTCCATGAACTCTTGGGAGTTTAAAACAACAGCAACAACAACAATTCTGGAATAACATAATAACAAAATAAGTTAGACGTAAAAGCTGCGGAAAATTTTATTCAACCTCACTTTGTTAAAATCTAAAATATGTAGACTCTGACAAGAAGAAACTTCCTGGATATAAAATGGTAACTATAAGCTTTACTATGTTGACATCCAAGAATTCAAAACTATTTTCTCTGAAATGTATGCTTTCAGGAGACATTTGGCTGGCTTAGTCCGTAGAATATACAACTCCTGATTTAAGGGTTGTGATTTCAAACCCCACACAGGGCATAAAGCTTACTTTAAAAAAATCCTTGCAGAAAAATCCTTTGCCAAACCAAAAGATAACAAACATCATTTTGATAATAAAAGGTATAGTAAATAAGCTGGTCAGAGTTCAATGTTTATCAGAAGCACCCTTTATTTAAACAAGAATAATTTTTTATTAAAAATTATACCTTTTAGGGACAGCCCAGGTGGCTCAGTGGTTTAGTGCCGCCTTCAGCCCAGGGCGTGATCCTGGAGTCCCTGGATCGAGTCCCACGTCGGGCTCCCTGCAGGGAGCCTGCTTCTCCCTCAGCCTGTGTCTCTGCCTCTCTCTCTCTCTCTCTTTCTTTCTCTCTCTCTCTCATGAAAAAATAAATAAATTTTTTAAAAAATTTTATCTTTTAAAAAATTAACATATATATTTTAAAAAATATATTCATTGATTTATTTATAAAGACATTAAAGTACCTACTATGTGCCAGTAGTTTTATCAATACCTAGTGTCAGTTATCATTTAAATTGCTACTATTCATTTGATCATTCTTTAAGTAAATATACATGAAAGTGCTTTCATGGCAAGGTATTATTTGAATGTTGCACAGCAAGAACAACATAAATGCAGTTGTTTTGTTTTGTTTTTTTCCCCATGGAGCATATATTATAGCAGGTGAGAAAGACTTCAAACAAGTAGTTATTTCAGCCATTATTTAGTGATTGCACTAAATTCAACAACAGAGAGGAACATACTGCCAATGAGACTGTATAACAAGAGTATCTTGAATGGTTGGGGAAGGCTTCTGCGGAGCTGACTTTTTCACTGAGCTTTGAAGAATATGTGGTTACCCAATGGTAAAGGGAAACGAGATGGGGTTCAACGGGTACAGAGGACTTTCAAAATTGACAAATGCAATGTGCTGAAGTCCTGAGGCAGAAAGGTGTTTGGTATAGTAAAAGACACTTGGAAGGAGAAGAGCACAAAATAAAGCTAGAAAGGTGGCAGGAATTAAATTCCGGAGGGCACCATGGACTACATCAGACATATGATCATCTTCCCAAGAATTATGGGACGCCCATGCAGAGTGCTAAGTAGGGCAGCAAGCCACAGGACAGATCTGTGTTCTTGAGAGTTCACGTTTGGCTGCCACGTGGTGGCTAGACTAGATGTAGGTTCCTCCGTGAGAACCTGCCAACGCAGACCTAATCCAGGAGAAAGACGGGAGTGATGTGAATTCAGGTTACAAGCTGGAAATAGGCCAATCCAAGGCAGATTCAGAAGTTAAAAGTGCTAACTTGATAAAGGAGATAGAAAGAGAGAGACGTTCAGCCTGATTCTGATTTCTGACTCAAGTAGTGGCTGAAGAGGGATACCATGTACTGAGACTCAGCACACGGAAGAAAGGCTGATCTGAAGGGAGGGTGGGGCACACCAGAGGAAGATACACTTTGTTCAGGTACAGACTTGTTCGACAGGAGACATCTAGGAGACATCCAGCTGGAGATGTCAAGCAGGCTCTTGGATTTCTGAGCCTGCCGCTTAGAATTGGGGCCCTACTCAGAATGTATCTATTTAGGAGTTTTCAGTCTTGAGGAACTCTGGAAATAAATAGTCACATTTTAGAGGACAAGCCTGCAGGGAATTCTAAAAGAAAAATAAAATAAAATAAAATAAAGTGATAGGAAGAAAAGATAAGGGAAAGAGGAAGTGGCCAGTCAGGTCAAATGCTATTGAGAGATCAGAATTAGGAGAAAGGAGAGATGATGTATGGTGACATCGAGGTCTGATCAGTTCTATTTTGGTGCAGAGTTGATGTGAAACTCGATTGCAGTGGTTTGAAGAGTGAACGGAAACGGAGAAATGAAAACAGTGTAAACAGGTCTTTCTTAACCTTGGGCTGTGAATGGCAGCAGATCAGTGCAGAGAGCAAGTGTGAGGTCAAGAGACTTCAAGGGTCCTCATACCATCAGAACATTTGAACTGCAAGATAAGCACTTTGCAAACTCCTTTTTTCCCCTTTTTGAGCCATATTTTGAATTATTGAAGCTGATGAGAAAATGAGTTTGAAATAAATTTCACGCAAAGGAAACAAAAACACCACTTCTGGAAATGCTGAAGCACACGATAGCACGATCTATCAGTTTAGGAATCTTGGAACATATTCCACACATTTCCTCATGAATTCACCCAATGCTCGATATGCGTGTTCTATATAATGTACAAATAAGCAAATACGTGGATCATGCTCAATAACTAGAAATAATATTCCCTATAGTCTACAGATGAAAATTTTGAAGTGAGGTAAAAGGATGATTCAACGAAACAAAAGCAAAGTCAGAAACTGCATTGACCACTGATAGTTGTCAAGATCTTCTGGAAGCAGGAATTATTGGTAACTAAAGTTGACTATATTTCTTATCATCAAGATTAATTGGCAGTTTATGACAGATATGTGTCATTGTAGACCTCCTAATTAACACATTTCTCATGTTGCTATTTTCCTATTTTGCTGCCAATAATTCAAGTGTGTTGTTTTTTTTCTCTTCAGCGAGCAAAGAAACAAAGTGTCTTCAATGAGGGATAATAAGTGATGGAGAAAGGAACTCCAGCCAAGGTTCCCTTCAAGATATGCATTCAGAATTTCCCATGAAAGATATCATAAAGTGAAAATTACCAAGTATCAGATTTACAGTGCTGTTCCCTGTAGCACCTTTGGAAATGGCAGTTAAGTATTTCAGGATAATTAGAGACTGGTAAACCAACAAATTAATAAACTATCCCCAGGTGGCCACGAAAAGATAATGTGGTTCCCACAAAGTGACAAGCATTCCCAGGGAGAATGGCAGGCACTAGGAATGTCTGCTTCTATAACAACTTTGTAGGCCAAATTGATCAACAGTCTTAAAATATAAGTGAAAATAAATGGTTTAATTCAAAAAGTAAAATCTTTTACAAATTATTTTATATAAAACACATTTATAGAAATCTTTCTTATGGACAATTTTGCTTTTATAAATTATCAGATGACAAGAATAAGCCTTTGCACATTATCTCATGCTGTTCAGTATTTGGCTTGAAGCCCAGGAGAGGGTCATGCCTTTATAATGATGAAAATGCAACTATAAAACAGCCAAGGGATTTAGAAAGTGCAGCTGAGTGACGAGAAAATGGGCTTCCTTCCCTGTTTTGCACACAGTAGGCAGTCTGCAAATATTTGCAAATGGATTTGTTCTATTTGTTTACATACTGCCTCATATATACGTACCTGATAGGCTTTACCCAAGATTCTAAGTATCCAGGTTGTTATATATGGATCTTAATAGCTGTGAAGCCTCTGATTAGTCATCTGATGTCTTTAGGTTTCAATTTTCTCATTTGTAAACTAGGGTTAATTATACACATACACATGCGTATACATATATAAATCGCATATGTCACATAGATGTATGTTGATTATATATGTATGTGTATACATATGCTTACACACATATCTTCTTATATTAATTGTGGGGGAGAAGGAGATTCTTTACATAAGGCATCATAAGTCATGAAAGGTCTATAAAATTATATAATTCACAAATATACTGCAATCATTTATAATTCAGCTTTAGTTTACAAAAATACAAGTCTCCAACACCTGGAAGTACATTTTTAGCTTCTATTGCTAATTTGATCACTGCTTCCTCTAAATGTTTTAACAAGAAACCCCTTTGTGAAAATCTTATAGGAACTTATAAGTTCTGCTGGAAAACAGAATATCAATTAAAATTCAGTGATATGTGCCATTTGCGATTTCTCTTTCCCAGTTGTTGTACACTTAGTATTTATATGCTGCACCAAATTATTAATACCTCTTCTGCAGGTGACTGATTTCATGTAAAAAAAATCCCTACATATACTTTTCAGTATAAAGAATATAATAAATATTTGGCATAACAAACACACAGATGAACTTAAAACATGTGTGCACATGAGGAAAACATTAGCTAAAGTATGTAGTTCTCTTGTAAAAAACAAAGAATCACGGCAACATGAGAATAGTAGTTCATATTCTCTGGAAGCATTTATTAAATACATGGCTTGACATGGCACAAACCTCAAATCAACTTAATTTGTGTCATCCAAGAGTTCACACATGAATAAAGGTATCACATTTCATTGAAATTACTCCTCTAGACCTGGAGATTTATTTATATACTTTAGAGGTTTGAGACATAAGATACTCTCTCCCCAAGTCTCTAGGAAAATTGCCAAGAACTAGACTTTAATGTTTATGGCCAAAAAAATTAATAATCACTTCAGAACACTGAAGAATAGAAATCCACTCTTGATAATAGAGTTTGATTGCTGTCAAAATGAACTACTCACCACTTGAAATGTTTAAACTTGCAAAAATATTTGTGGAAAAAAATTATTACAGCATGCATTAAAATATAAAGTCGTAAATGTCTAGCAACCTCAAAGTCTAGGTCATGACAGGTATTATTAAATCAAGAATGAGTGAGAGGATACAATGTTGGGATCTACCATGGAATTGCAAACTGTGGGTCCTCAGGCATGATGTCTTATTATTTATAAGGCCAACACTATACTGAGGTATATGAGTGCCCTGGGTAGGCTAATAACTTGGAACTCTTCCAATCAATAGTCTTTAAATGATTGTTCAGCACTTATTTAATGAGCTAAGGAGAAACCAACTTTCTTTCAATAAAATTTTTATATCTATATTCTTTACATTATGAGGGTTTTTCTTAACATGCACCAAAAGTAAAAATAAATTTTTAATATGTTTGGAATTATCTTCCATTTTTCATGGTTTCCCCATCTGTCAAAACTGGACAAAAATCTGTCATTAAAAATCACTAATAACAGTAGTAACATAAGTGGAAGATAATAAACAGAACTACTGCAATATGATAAAGAAGTTTTGTGGGAGAAGTAGACTCTAGGTTTTGTTTTATTTATTTGTTTGCTTATTTTTAATATTTTTTAGGACCCTACTACCTAATTATTTCTGGAACCTGTGGAAGTATGAGGAGAGTAAGCTCTCCTGGGAGCTTGTAGCAAGGGGATTAAACCCTAGCTGAAGAGTTAGAGAAGGCCTCTCCACAAGGGTTTTTAAAGGAATGATCCTATTTAGTTTTGGGGGAGGTCTTAAGAAAACTGGCACACACCACTCTGCAGTGTGGGAATTGTAAATTAGTGCCAATTTAAAAGGAAGTGAGGTGTTAATCAGAGCCAATGCCTTATAAAACGTGCCCATCTTCTGACCAACAAAAGAGTATGTATTATTAAAATTACCAGATATATCATTATATGCATAAAGATATTTATTGCAACATTGTTTATGTAGACTAATTTTTTAGACATTGTAAAATAAAACAAGATCACACAGTTAATCAAGATCATTATTTTAAGCAAACGTTTAAAACAGTTTAGGATACTTAGGCCTTGGATACAGATTTTTTTTTTCTAACACAAGTTCATTTTATGACTGACTTGTAAATTGTCAAAAGTTCTGACCAGTTCATATTCAAGATTTTTCCAGATTTTTTTCCAGATTTTTCCAGAGAATGAATGATTCAAAGACAGTTTCTGTACTTTACAAATCATTTTGTGACTGTTTAATAAATTTATTGTGCATTAAAAATTATATTATGAGATAGATAGATATATATATGTATGTGTATAATTTTAAACCAAGATTTTCAGACAAAGTGTCTCAGTTATCTTATGAGTAGATACTGCTGGTTTATCGAGTATCTATACAGGTATAGCATAGGACATAAAGTGGACTCTGAAGAAACAATGACAAAGTCAGAAAATATCCTTTGTGTAAAGAAAATGTATTTATGATGATTTGTGGGGAACAGTGCCCTCACACTGTGGTGTGGGAAGAAGTGCCTTCTTTCCCTACCACATTAGAAGTAATGGTACTCTATACTAAAAAAAAAATTAAAGAATAGAATAAGAAAAGCTGAAAAAAAGCTGCTGGTAGATTAAAAGAAACCCCAAGTCTTCAAAATTTCAGAGTTGGATTAAGAAGGGATTTAGTAATCAATAAAGATTAACAAGAACTCTAGTTAAAACAAGAAATCATATTTCTTATGAAATTTTACTCTATTTTCTGTTTAAATATACGAATAATATTAATTAGCCATACCAAGTTATTTTTATATACTTTCATTAAGAAAAATCCTCTATTCTTTCTCTCCACCAGTCACATTTATATTCATATTCCAACCTCAAAATCAAAGCATGTCTGCCAATTGTGATGAGTTAACACCAGAAAAGCTAAATATTAATGTGCCCGATTGAAGATCCATGTAGTTAGTCTCTCCATTGCTCATGAGTTCAATGTATCTCAGATTTTTCCATGTCCGCATAAAAATATTTATCTCTTTAATAATCCAAATACCTACTTAGTTCCAATTTTCTGCAAAATAAAGAAAAATAAAGTTTAGTGCATGTGTATACATCTTCAAGTTAGTCCTGTTCTCTTGCAGTATATGCTGTCTTTTTAATGAATATAAATTTTAATACTCTGTATGCTTACATAAAACTACATTTTTAGTTTTTATTAGATGAGGAAATATTTATTGATCTAACATTTACCTGTCCTCAATATCCCAAAATACTCTAGAAGCTGTCTACTCAAAATACAATTCTTGAACCAGGAATATAGGCATCACTTAGTAGCCATCATGCAGAAATGCAGGCCCAGTCCAAACTTCCTGAATTAGAATCTTCTTTTGGACAGGATTTTCAGGGAACTCATCCATACACTAAAGTTTATGAAACACTATTCTGAGAACTTTGGCTACTACTATAAACTAGAAATTACTAAGATATTTTACAACAGTCTCATTCACCAGATTTAAGGTAACTATTGATGGACTGCTAGAAGTAGTGACGATTATGGGTTAAATAAGAAAAAGACATTAAACAAAGTGATGTGAATAGAGGCCGGGAGTTTATAGATTGAATTTTGCATAGATGATAATTTACTACAGCTTTAGAAAGAATCTGCAGTATAACAAAAATTTTTAAATGAAGGTGCATCTAATTATAGACTATTTATATAATTAATAGTCAATTAAGTGATTCACTGTTTATTGCAGTGTATCAACTTAGGGACTGATGAGAGTGAAGATGAGGGATGAAAGAGTGTGTACTCTATAAAAGCTAAAACAGACACTACAGCTTATGCATCTTTCTATCCTAGATGCTCAAAATTATACAGGCACAAAATAGGTACCCAATAAAGGACTGCCTGAACGAGCATAGGGAGGATGAAGACATGGTCTTTATTCTCAAAGTTGGGTGATGAAGAAAGAATAGAATTCTATTAGAAAGAAACGTAAGAAGGGGCCTAGGGATATGAAAATCTAAGCATACTTGGTAACAACAAAATCCATAGAAGTTAAGAAGAGAACAAGAGCACAAAGAGATTTGTCTTGTAAAAAAAAAAAAAAAAGATGTCTAGAACTATGAACTTTGTAGGTATAAGGAAGCAGTTAATTTTGCAGCCAGAATCTGCAATATAAGAAATAACAAAATGGCAGAAAGATAATAAATAAGTAATAAAACTAAATCTTCCTAGAATTATTTGAATTAATTGGAAATAGGAGAGAAAACATAATGGAGACAAAAATGGAGGGAGCAGAAGAAAAAGAGAAAAAACAAGTGAGGCTGAACCAATGCCAAATCATGACATTTTTCCTCGTCTTTAAAATATATAACTGTTTAAGTAAAAATCATATTATTATATTGTGGAGTTTATAGCATATGTAGATATAATATATATGACAATTATATCTAAAAGGTGGGAGGGTAAGGGTACATAGACCTATATGGATTCAAGTTTTCTATGTTTTTGTGTCACTATAAAGTGACACAATATTAACTCTAAGCAGACATATATTGAAGAGGTATATATTTGAATCCCTAGAGCCACTACAAATAATACAAAGAGATTTAGTAAAAAACACTAACAAAGAAATTAAATTTAAAAATCTAAAAATATTTTAAATAATCAAGAAGGCCAAAAAGAGGGAAAAAGGAATCAAAAAAAAAGAAAAGAAAAACAGAAATATAATAAAATAATATTCACAGATCAACCGTAATTCCTACATCAAATGATAATGGGTTACACTTCCCAATTAAAAGGTAGAGTTTACCTAAATGTATAAAAAAGAGACTCAACCAAATGCTAGCCACAAAAGATATGCTTCAAATATAAAATAGAAGCATACAGAAAAATATACCCTGCAAACAATAAGCATAATGGGGATTTTCCATTATATATCAGATAAATGGACTTCAACTCAAAGGGAGATACACAATAAGTGTATCCACACATGGATATACTTACTGGTGATAAACGAGTTAATTCATCAGGAAGACAAAGCATTCACAAAAAAATTTGGGCCTAATAAGTAATCTCCAAAATGCTGAAACAAAATGAACAGAATTAGAGGGGAATATGGTCATTCACACAATAATAGTTGATTTTGGTACATTTTTCTCAGATTATGGGGAGAAACTGGACAGGAATTAAGTAAGGCTCATAGGTGATCTGATATTTGTCTTCTTATAGAGTCTGCGAATACAAGGTGCCTCAGTTTATAAGTTTAGCTTTACACTCAAAGAGAGACGGGATGTTGTTTTTTAACAAATATATACTTAGCACCAACAATTTCCACTAATTTCAAAGCATCCTCTAAAACTACTTTTTAAAGTAACTGATTTAAGAGACTACAATATATCTACCAAATTCCATTGAAACGTATAATTTTTTTCCAGATTGACTAGAAAGATTCCTACATAAATGCATTTAACGACGAACCTTTTCAGGAACTCAGAAATGATCTACCGTTCTATTTTACATTGACTATCAGTGTGTGTATACTGGTATGCAAAACAATTTAAATAAATAATTATTTACCTTCATTATTAAATATTGAAGTTTAATTTAGAGAATCTGAAAAGATACACACTCCATAGGCTGAGTAAAGCGACAGATTTAATGTTAAAAGCAGTAAAAAAAAAAATATATATATATATATACACCACGGGCAATGTCCTTGCTTATGACTGGAGACTTATTCTTTTTCTATCTTTTTATTTTTTTTATCATTCTCACACATGACTTCATGTTTAAAGTATATCATTCCCTACTATTTATTTATTTATTTATTTATTTAGATCCCCTTCATCCCCTTCCCTCCCTGTCCACTTCCGACCTCTGGCAACCACCCGTCTGTTCTCTATCCATAGGAACTTGCGTGTTGTGTTTTTTAATTTCAGATTTTTTTTTTTTAGATTCCACATAAAAAAGAAATCAAGCAGTATGTGTTTTATTCTGCCTAACTTATTCACTTAATATAATTCCCTCAAGCTTTACCCACATTGTCACAAATGTCAAGGTTTCTATTTTATGGCTGAATAATATTCCATTGTACACACAAGCCACATTCTCTTTACCCATACAGCCACTAATGGACATTTAGGCTGTTTCCATATATTGGCCATGAGAGCACACGTAATCTTTTCAAGTCAGTGTTTTTGTTTTCTCCAGATAAATCTCTAAAAGTGGAATTGCTGGATCATATGGTAGTTCTCATTTTAAGATTTTGAGGAACCTCAGTACTGTTTCTTACAGTGGCTCCCAGTTTATAAAAGCTCAACAGTGGACAAGGGTTCCCTTTTCTCCACAACCTCACCCACACTTGTTATTTCTGGTCTTTTTCATAACAGTCATTCTAACAGATATGAGGTGACAGCCCATCAGGGTTCAGATTTGCATTTTCCTCATGCGAATGTGGAGCATGTTGGACATCTCTTCACGTACCTCTTGGCCATCTACATGTTTTCTTTGAACAATTTGTTTTAAAGATTATATTTAGTTATTCATGAGAGGCACAGAGAAAGAGGCAGAGACACAGGCAGAGGGAGAAGCAGGCTCCATGCAGGGAGCCTAACGTGGGACTCGAACCCGGGTCTCCAGGATCACACCCTGGGCCAAAGGTGGCACTAAACCACTGAGCCTCCCAGGGATCCCCCTTTTGAACAAATTTCTATTCAGATCTTCTGCTCATTTTGTAATAGTATTGTTTTTTGTTTGTTTTGTTTTCAGTTTGCTATTGAGTCATATGAGAGCTTTACGTATTTTGGATATTAGTCCCCTTATCAGATATATGATTTTACCTTCTCTTATTATTGGTGGCCTTTCCATTGATGGTTCCTACTGCTGTGCAGAAGCTTTTGGTAGATGTAGTCCCCACTTACTTGTTTTTGCTTTTATTGCTTTTGCTTTTGGCATCAAATTCAAAACATCATTGCCCAGGCCTATATTAAGGAGTTTGCCACCTACATTTTCTTCTAGGAGTTTTATTGTTTCAGACATTATATTTGAGTCGTCCATCCATTTTGAGTTCATTTTTGTGTATGTGGGAAGATACTGGTCCAGTTTCATTCTCTTGCATGTGGCTCTCCAGTTTTCCCAACACCATTTATTAAAAAGACTGTCCTTGCCCCATTGTATATTCCTGGCTCCTTTGTCATGATTGCATTGACCATATACATACGGGTTCATTTCTGGCTCTCTATTCTGTTCTCTCTATTCTGTGTGTCTGTTTTTACGCCAATACCATACTGTTTTAATTACTATAGATTTGTAAGAGAGTTTGAAATCAGACAGCATGATGCCTCCAACTCTATTCTTTCTCAAGATCACTTTGGCTATTTAGGTTTTTTTCTGTGAATCCATACACATTTCAGGACTATTTGCTTTAGTTCTTTGAAAAGTGCCATTGGAATTTTGATAAGAATTGCACTGAATCTGCAGATTGCTTTGGGTAGTATGGGCATTTTAACAACTTTGACTCTTCCAGTCCATGAGCACAGAGTATCTTTCCATTTATTCGTCTTCAATTCCTTTCACCTTCTTGGTTAAATTTATTCCTAGGTGATGGGCACTGAGGAGGGCACTTCACGGGATGAGCACTGGGTGCTATACTATATGTTGGCAAATCAAACTTCAATTAAAAATACATATATAAAGCAAAAAAAAAAAAACAAAAATAAAAATAAATTTATTCCTAGATATTTTATTATTTCTGATGCAATGGTAAATGAGATGTTTTCTGAATTTCTCTGATAGTCTGTTTTTAGTGTATAGAAACAAAACATAATTTGTGTTTTGATTTTGTATCCTGCAACCTTACTGTTTTTGATGGAGTCTCTAGAATTTTCTCTATACAACATCATGTCCTCTGTAAATAGTGACAGCTTTATTTTTTCCTTTCCAAATTTGGATGCTTTTTATTTATTTTTCATGCCTAATTGTTCTGGCAAGGATTTCCAGTACTATGTTGAATAGACATGGTAGGAGTGGGAATCCTTGTCTTGTTACTAACCTTAAAGGCTTACAGCTCCCCATGTGTATAGTATTAGCTGTGGCTTATCATATATAACCACTATTATGTTGAAGTATGCTCCCTCAATACCCACTTTGCTGAGAGTTTTTAATCATAAATGGATGTTGAGGGACGCCTGGGTGGCTCAGCGGTTGAGCATCTGCCTTTGGCTCAGGGTGTGATCCTGGAGTCACAGGATCGAGTTCCACATCAGGCTTCCTGCATGGAGCCTGCTTCTCCCTCTGCCTGTGTCTCTGCCTCTCTGTGTGTGTGTCTCTCATGAACAAATAAACAAAATCTTTAAAATAAATGAATAAATAAAGAAATGGATGGATGTTGAATTTTGTCAAATGTTTTTTCAGCATCTATTGAAATGATCTTATGGTTTTCATCATTTTGGTAATGTGGATAGCACACTGATTTGCAGATGTTGAATTATCCTTGCATTTCTGGAAGAAATTCCACTTGATCATGGTGTATGGATGATTCTTTTAACATATTATTGAATTCAGTTTGCTAATATTTTCTTGGGGATATTTGCATGTTTATTAATCATGGGTATCGGCCTATAATTTTCCTTTCTGTGGCATCCTTGCCTGGTATTGGTATTGAGGTGATGCTGGCCTACACAAATGTGTTTGGAAGATATCCCTCCTCTTGTATTTCTTATAAAAATTTGAAAAGGAGGAGTATCTGGGTGGCTCAGCTGGTTAAGCATCTGCCTTCAGCTCAGGTCATGATTTCAAGGGTCCTGAGATCAAGTCCTGAGTCAGGCTCCCTATTCAGAAGAGAGTTTGCTTCTCCCTCTCCCTTTTTCTGCTCTCTCTTTCAGTCTCTCTCTCTAAAGTGAATAAATAAAATATTTTTTTAAAAAGAGCTTGAGAACAGTTGGTATTAATTTTTCTTTGAATGTTTGGTAGAATTCACCAGTGAAGCCATCTGCCTACACTTTTGTTTGTTGGGAGGTTTCTGATTACTGATTCAATCAATCTCTTTACTAGTAATTAGTCAGCTCAGGTTTTCTATTTCATCATGATTCAGTCTTGATAGATTGTATGTTTCTAGGAATTTATCCATTTCTTCTAGGTTGTCCAATTTATTGAAGTGTAACTGTTCATAATAGTCTTTTATAATCCTTTGTATTTCTGTGCAATCAGTTGTGAAACTTCCTTCCATTTACTGATTTTATTTACAGTCCTCTTTTTCATTAGTGAGTCTAGCTAAAACTTTGTCAATTTTGTTTATCTTCTCAGAAAACCAAGTCTTAGTTTCATTCATCTCTATCATTTTTTAGTCTTTATTTCATGTATTTCTGCTCTAATCTTTATTTATTTCCTTCTACTAACTTTGGGCTTCATTTATTCTTCTTTTACTAGATCCTTGAGGTATAAAATTAACTTATTTATTTAGACTTTTCTTGTTTCTTGAGATAGAAATTTATTGCTATTAAATTTCTTCTTAAAATTGTTTTTACTACATCCCACAAAGTTTGGTACATTATATTTCCACTTTCATTTGTCTAGTGGTATGTTTTTTTATTTCTCTTCTTATTTCTTCTTCGAACCATTGGATGGTCAGTAGCAGGTTGTTTAGCCTCCACATATTTGTAAGTTTTCAGATTTTCTTGGTATAATCAATTTTTAGTTTCATACTCTGGTGATCAGAAAAGATGCTTGATATGATTTCAATCTTCCAAAATTTATTATGAGTTGTTTTGTGGCCTAACGTATAACCTATCCTGGATAATATTCCATGGACACTTGAGAAAAATGTGTACCCTGTTGCTTTTGAATGAAGTATTCTTTATGTATCTGTCAGGCCATCTAGTCTAACATGCCATTTAAGGCCAATATTTCCTTATTGATTTTCTGTCTGGATGACCTATGCATCAATGCAAGTGGGGTAGTAAAATCTCCTACTATTATTGTATTGCTGTCTATTGCTTCTCTCTTTAGGTCTGTTAATATTTGCTTTATACATTTAGTTACTTCTATGTTGAGTGCACAGATGTTTCTGTATGTTATATCCTCTTGTATCCTCTTGTCAAACTGATCGTTCTACCATTATTTAAACTCGTCTTTGCTTCTTATTATAGTGTTTGTTTTAAAGTCTATTTTGTCTGATATAAGCATAGTTACACCAGCTTTCTTTTGGTGCCCATCTGCATGGAATATCTTTTTGTGTCTCTTCACTTTCAGCACTATGTGTGCTATTATATCTAAAATGAGTCTCTATATCTAAAATGGTGTCACATTTTACATCTTTTTATTTTGTGTATTCCTTAACATTATGATTGCTATCTAGATATTTTCACTAATTCGTCTTTTAAGCTTTCTACTAGCTTTATAAGTGATTAATTCACTACCTTTAGATATTCACCTTTTCAGTGAGTCTTATTCTTTCATATGTTTTCTTGTTACTAATTAGTACCTTTTCTTTTTAGCTTAAAAAAAAAATCTCTTGAACATCTTTTTGTAAGACCGCTTTAGTGACAATGAACACTTTTAGCTTTTGCTTGCCTGAGATGTTCTTTATCTTTCAATTCTGAATGATAACTTTGCTGGATAGAGTAGAGTATTCCTGGTTGGAACGTTTTTTGTTTTGGGTTTGTTTTGTTTTGTTTCCAGCACTTTATATGTATCCTGCCACTCTCTTTTGAACTGCAAGGTTTCTGCTGAATAATTTCCTGATAGTCTTATGGAAGTGAAGCGGGTTTCATTATATGTAACACGTTGGGTTTTTTTTTTTTTTCTTGCTGTTTTTAAGATCTTCTCCTTGTCTTTAACATTTGACATTGTAGTTATTATGTCTTGATGTGGGTCTCTGGCTTCGTCTTGTTTGGAACTCTCAGAATTTCCTACATCTGGATGTCTGTCTCCTTCCCCAGATTAGGGAAGTTTTCAGTCATTATTTTTTCAAACAATATCTCTGCCCCTTTCTCTCTTCCCTTTCTCCGTTCCTCTGCAATGGGAATGTTAGTGTATTTGATGTTGTCCTAGAAGCCCTTTAGCTATCTTCACACAGCTTTCTTCTTTTTGCTCATCTTACTGGGTGCATCCCACTGCCTTGTCTTTGAGTTGACTGAACCTTTCTTCTGCTTCATTTAGTCTGTTGCTGATTCCCTCTAATGTATTCTTCAGCTTAGTTATTGTATTCTTCAGGTCTGTGATTTTGGTTCAGTACTTTCTTATACTGTGCGTATCTTTGTTGAAGTTCTCAAGGTGCTCATCCATTCTTCTCCCAATTTCAGTAAGCATCTTTATTAACATGATTTTGAACTCTTTGTCAGATAAATTAGTTATTTTTGTTTTATCAAGAGTTTTTCCTAAGGTTTTCTCCTGTTTTGTTTTGTTTTCATTTAAAACGTATTCCTCCATTTCTTCATTTTTCTCAACACACTGTGGTAGTTTCTTACAGAAGATCAGTCATCTCTCCCAATCTTGAAGTACTGGGCTTGTGTAGTAATTCAACCTTGTCCCAACTCTTTGCTATCTCTGAAACTTTTGTGTTTATCCAAGCAGCCTATTATATTTGTAATGGCTTCCAGTAGTTGTGGATGTGCCAAGACCTGTCAGTGTCCCTTAGGAGGAAATCTGAGCACTGAGATTCAGGCTACTTGGAACCCAGACCCTCAGGCAGCGGCTTTTAATGCAAATATATACAGTCCTATGGAACTGCAAGCATAAGCTCCCTTGGCCAGGTGATCTGGCTCTGTTCTCTAGGTGACAACTGCAAAAACTGGGGCTCAGTCTGCTGCCTCGGCAGTGCCCTTGGGGTGGCAGCTTGCCAAGAACTTTCTCTCTTAAAGCCACAGAAATGTAAACTCACCTCCCTACCACTGGCCCCTACAGCCAGGTAATGAAGGAGCATCCCCCAGAGAGCTGCAAACACTGCAGCACCAAATGTAAAAACCAGGGTACCAGTCATATATAAGGCTCCCTCCTAAGAGATAGTGGTGCTCTGAAACATAGCAGAAGGAGAGTGCAAAGATAGTGCCTGCCCTCCAACGTCTCTGAGAGGATTATGATTTGCCCCTAGATGCATATTTAATTAGAAGCCTGTCCCTCAGAATTCAGTGATGATGATTAGTTAATAGGTCCTCTTCATAGAGAGACAAGCTCCAGGCTCTGTTGCCTCTCATTGTGCTCTGGCGGTACTAGCTATTTAAGAACTCTTTCTTCATTGGTTATATAGTCTTGTGGGACCCACAGGCATAAGCATCACTGGCCTCCAAAGCCAAACAATATAGAAGTGGCCCCTGGAAGCAGCTGCAAAAATTGGAGTGCCAGACAGAAGTATGAGCTCCTTTCTGGGTAACATCAATTATTGCAGTCCCATGGGACCAGGAACTCAAGCTCCCCTGACCTTCAGAGCCAGACAGTCAAAAGGTATCCCTTGAGTGGTAGTCACAAAGATCAGGGCACTAGTCAAGTATAAAAGCTTCCTTCCAGGAGATACCAGTGCTCCAGAGCACAGAAAAGGGACAGCATGAAGATGGCACCATTCCATTTATGATAACATCACTGTGTGAAATATAAAGAAATAAATTTAACAAAAGATGTGTAAGATCCATGCAAGACAATGAAAACCACAAAACACTGCTGACAGAAATGAAAGTTCTAAATAAATGGAGCGATATGACATGTTCATGAATTAAAAGATATCAATCCTCCCAAATTATTCCATAGATTTAATACTATCCCTAATAAAATCCCTGCAGCCTTTTTTGTAGAAATTGAAAGCAGATTATAAAATTTATATGTATATACAAAGGATCTGAACAGCCAAAACAATTGACAAGCTGCTTATAAAACTTACATGAAAATGTGAAGCATCTAGAATAGTCCAAGTAATTGAGTAAAAGAACAACCTGAGAGGATTTACACTATCTGACTTCAAGAGCTCACATAATTCTACAGTAATCAAGGCTATATGGTAGCAGCATAAGAATTGAGAAATAGATCCATGGAACAGAATAACAAGCCCAGAAATAAATTTCCATTTATTTAGTCATCTAATATTTGACAAATATGCAAAAGCAACCAAATGAGGAAAGCCTTTTCAGGAAACAGTGTTGCGATAACTAGATATCCATATGGAAAAAAAAATGACTTCAGACCCTATCTGATATCATGCATAAACATAATTTAAACCATATATTTAAATATAAAATCTAAAATTAGAAGTTGTTAGAGAAATACACAGAATGTCTGTATAACTTGGGAGTAGTCAAATGTCTTAGGTAGGTCACAGGAGCCAAACCAAAAAAGAAAATAAAAAAAGTTCCACACATCAAATCAAAAGTTCTACATATTAAAAAAAAAACAAAAAAACCTAAGAACATAAATAAGAAAGCAATAAACTGAGAAAAATATTTGTGAAAAATATGTGACAAAGGACTAGAATCCAGGATATATTACAGAACACTTACAATTCAATAATATAAAGAAAACCAATTTAAAAATGGGCAAAAGATCTGAAATAAAACAATTCTCTGAAGAAGATACACAAATGGCCAAGAAGTACATGAAAAATTGCTCAACATCATCAGTCAGAAGACAAATTGAAAATTAAAACCACAATTAGCCAAATTAACCATAAATTAACCAAATTAAACCCACTTACAAGAATGACTAAAACTAAACAACAACAAAATACCAAACACACATACACACAACTAGTAATACTAAAAATTGACAAAGATGTAAAGGAATTCAAAAAAACAGAAATTAGATGAACAGGTTGAAAACACACATAAGCCACCAAACAGACAAGTCTGGATTTCATAGAACATTTTGTAGATCAATTTTTACAGTATAGAAGAATACTGTAATTACTGAATCTAGGAAGTGATTATAGGCAAGTTTATTATAGCTATCTTTCAACTTTTATAAATCTTTAGAGCTTCCAAAAAAGTAAAAAATAAGAATATTAACCCCAAGGAAATGCTGGGGTTTTATATATTTAAAGTAATCATTCATTATTCATGTTTTAAATCTTTTTCTATGTGTATTTGTTTTATAGAGTAGTGGCTGAAGGTCTAAATTCTTGTGGTTCACTGCCTGCATTGTAATTCCAGTTTTGCACTTGCTAGTCGTGTGGACCTGGACAAGATAATTAACCTCATTATACCTCAATTTCCTCATCTATAAAATATGAATAATAAGAGTATCATTTTCATTTGGTTGTTATAAGTATTGAAAGAGCTTCAGCATGTAAGGCATTTACCTTGCCTGTCACAAGGTAAATATTTGAAAACATTAGCTTTTATAATATTATTACGTACACACTTAATTCATGCACATCACTTGCTCCATATATATTTGAAACAGACAAGAATATACAGTAAAGTTGTTGAGTAACTAATCTCCATTTTTATTAGCAGGTTCAACTGATTAACATAAATTGCAGGTTGTTATTAGATGCTGAAATTATGCCATTTTATATTCTTTGGACCAGGGAGCATGTAAAAATGAATCCCTTTACTACTTAGGCAAAATATGGCACATATCCAGAAGGCAGAGACTGTGGTTCATACCTCGTAAACACGCCTGGGTTGAATTCTCAGACAAGTGACTCAACAGCTGCGTAACCTGGGGCATGATATTTAATGTTGCTGAACTTCAATTTCTTCATTTGTTAAAATGAGGTTGATAATACCCATAGGCATATATTAGGGAGTAAATGAAATTTACTATATGTAAAACTTTAGTACAGAGTATGGCATATAACATAAACTCAATAAGTGAAATTCTTATTTTTTTACTATTTGCGAAATACTCATTTATGTATGATAATATGATGCTTCAGGGACCACTGACAATGACCTGCAGCTAGAGGATAAGGATAAAGATCCAGAAAGTTCCTCTGTCAAGACTCCTAGAGAGATATTCATATTTGCCATGTTAGAATGTCAGTATTCCAGGTTTTAAGCCCAAAACAGAGGGTTGCATTAACGCAATGAATTTTCAGATATAGAAAACTGTATTTGCATTTTTACTAAGTTATTTTTATAAAACAAACCAAAAGGCTGTGTAAGTAATTTGCAGAGAGAAATATGAAATGACTGAAAATTCCTGAGAAATATAGAAGAATTATGCTTAGAACACTATAGTTCATATGAATATTGTTTGAATATTTTATTACTTTGAGTTGGTATCATCTTCTTGGGTAATTTATTTGCCTCTCCAGAATTTAAAAATGAAGTATATTTATCTTGAGAGGTGTGAATGCATTTTTTAAAAAGTCTGTGCATTTTACTACCAACAACAAATTTGGAAAAATACCATCCTATTGTCTAGTTGCTTAGTGCAAAAAAATCAACTTATTCATGCAATCATTTTCTTTAATAATTCAGTGCAAATAGTTTAATCAGAGGTTACTGTTTCCTTTATTCTTTGGTATTCTTTCAGCCTTTTTTACTTTTCTATAGGCTCTCAGATACAGTGAACTATTATATTTGCTATGAATTCTGGTTTAATATGTTTTAAAAATCTTCCCTTGTCAACCATATTTCTTATTAGGTAATTATGTCTTATTCACCACTATATTCTAAACTCTTTATAATTTAATAATTTTAATAGAAACACAAACCAGCTATAAGCACACTAATTTTAACCTTGTCCAGAAAACATCCAAATATACAGAAAATCCTACAGTAACAAATGCTATCATTTATAACTTTCAGCTCTTTCTGCAGTCACATATTGCTTTAATGACTCGTAAGAAGTATACATGTATCAAAACAAGTTAAAATTCTATAACAAGTTGAAATAAAACATAAAATGGTGAGGCAGTAGTGATTAAAGTTAAGTAGTTTCTGAGATTCTAACATCATTAGAAAGAAAACTGTAGTTACTGTTTAATGTTGGGTACTATTTTGGCAAGTAAGAATGTTAAAAAATTTAAGTATAATACTGAAAAAAATAGAAATATAAATGTAAAATGTACAAAATAGAATAAATAAAATGTCATCAAACACAAAGAAGGAAAGAATGAAAAAGCAACAAAACACACACATATACACACAAAACAACAATAAAATAAAACAAAATCTTGTAATTATAAAATACATAATTAAAAAACAAGAAATTCAATGAGTCAAAAACCACAATGAATCTACCTTAAATAAATTCATCAGTTCAGAGATAGAAACTCTTGCAATACATTAAAAATGACAGCTGTATGCTATTTTAAAAAGAGACAACTAAAACATAGAGAAAGTATAAAAGAAAGGAATTAAAAAGAAGACATTAGGCAAATATTCAGAAAAAGAAGCTGGTGCAGTTATATTGATTTTAGAGAAAATACAGTACATGGAAAAAAGAAATATTAGAGAAAAAATAAGTCATTACATAATGATAAAAAAGAACAATTCACTAGAAAGACATAATAGTATTTCATCTTTTTGTTCCCAATATATTGTTACAAAATAAATTAAAAACCTTGAAAGATTTACAAGGAGAAATTAACAAAAATGGAAACAGAATTTGTCAATTTTAACATAAATGTCTTAATATTTGTCATAAAAGAACAAACAAAAACAATACTAGACATACAGGCTTTAGAAAAGACAAATAATTTTATCTAATGAACAAGTAGGAAACCCTAGCCAGAACAATTAGTGAGTTAATATTAATTCAAACCCATATAGAACATCTACGAAAATTGTGCAGAAAGCAGCTCTTAGCAAACACCAAGGGACTGAAATCATACAAACCACACTGCAACAAAATAACAAAAAATTTAATTCCCAGTTCCCCTTATCATGGTTTGCAAATTTGTAAATATACTTTTAAATAATGTATGGGTCAAAGAAGAAGTCATAAAGGTAATTACTAAATATATAGATTTGAAATGATAAATGAGAATGCTACCTATATAGGTTTTGTTGGATATATCTACAGCAGTACTAAGAGGCATATTCATAAGCTTAAATGCATATATCAGAAAAGATTAAATTTGTAACTTATGATGTTAGGAATAGTTTTAAGAAATAATATTAACTTGAAATTATTAAAAGGAAGAAGATTTTATTTGAACAGAAATTCAAATATATCCCAATTAGTTAAAATGGAATAAATCAGATATTTGTTGTTAGTAAAGAGACAGAAAACAGAAACTCTAAAACTGAAAAGGGCACTTTTGCTCAGGTATGAATCTTCAGCAGGAAACAGCCAGCCATGAGTGTGGGAGGATAAAATAGCGAAGAACAATTAGTATTATATTTTTGCTTCCCTCTTACCACTGCCTAGAGCTAAATAATGCCTGTTCTAAGAGCCTCAGTGACTCAGAGCCCTGGGCTGGGTATCCAGGAAGCACAGCAGGGGGGTACAGGAGCCCTTTGTCTCTAGAGGGATAAAAGATAGAAGGGGGACTAACAAGCTTTATGAAGTCTTTTCTCCACAACCTTTGCTCCAAATCCCTACACTGCTTAAATACAATCTAAGGTTGTTAGCTTTTTTGTGCAATGAACCCCTTTGATAGTCTGGTGAAGCCTATAAATCTCACCTCAAAATATCAAAAAATACAGTAAATAAAATACAGCATTACAAAGGAAAAAAGTCAAATTGAAATTCAACCATCAAAACATTTTTTAAAACTCTCGATACAGCACCGTGTATGCTTTTTAAAAAAGTAAGGCATTAAATATGATAGCTGCTGGCTAGCACTGACTGTAATTCCAAAATAATAAGCAGAAATAAGATTGGAGGTATCTCCAACTATAAACGGCATGAAAACATCTGTGATAGCTATCACTGAAAACATCTGCGATATATACGGCAAGAACGTCTACACTCATTATTTAAAGAAATCTTAAAATTCAATGAGATTATAATAGACCAAATGTGATTTTGTTTCATATATTCATGGGCCCCCTGATCTGATGTTTTCTCCTAATACTGCTTCTCTGTAAAAGAGTGAAGCCTTGACCGGAGCATTTATTCTGTGGAACAAGATAGATTTTCTATGAGTTTGTGTTGTTTGGGTTTTGTTCTCCTTGCTGTGGTTCACCCACTCCCTCACTCTGGCTGCCTGGGGCTATCGGGGCTGTCATCTCAGCCATCCACTTGAGGGATGCCCAACCAGCAGGCGATACTCCCAGGGGCAAGGAGTTGGGGGTAGGGGATGGGATGGGGGGAATGGCTTTCCCTGACCACCCTGTCCAAAACAGCCTCCAAGAGAAACATTAAAATTCAACAGATCTCATTCAAAATGCCAAGGGATTTAATACATTTTTTAATTGAAATTCCTGTGTGATATTCTAAGGAAACCGAAAATGTTCCTACAATCCACGCAGACAGGAAAGCCTATACACACACCCCAGACAATTCTGATTGAAGCTGTAGAGATGAGGGCAATGACGGCTAGGAGTACAAAAGATAACCCAAACCAGAAGAAACAGCAAATCCATGTGGGGGGGGGAAAAAATCACATATAATGAAATAGTGCATTGCATGATAAGTTAGTAATTTCAAAAGTACTTTCGGACAAAATGTAAGCTCTACCTCACGTCTTATAGAGAAGAAAAATTCAGGTGTGTTAAGTTTAATTATAAAAATGAAAATATAAAACCACTAGACATGTATAGAGATTAATGTAATCTAAGCATAAGAAAGACATTTCCATATATGCCCTCAGAATTTAAAATTACACATAAATATCCACTTGATTTGAGTACAAACAAGTGAAATATCATCTAACATCATCAGAAAGACCAATGGCAATTTAGAGAGGGTGGAAAGGGATTTGAAAAACAAAATCCTTATGTTTAAATTTTTAGGAAAGAGATAAATAATAAAAAAAGACCTCAGCGATTCATCCAAGAAATAAAAATGACTAACAAATGTTAAAAAAGTGTTTCATCTTATTAACATCAAAGAAATGAAAATTAAAGTACCAATGAAATTTAATTTTGTCACTTATCAAAGTGCCAGAGATTTTTAAATTGAAATTTTTCATGCTAATTAGAGTGTGATGAGATGAGTGCTTTCACACTCTGCTGGTGAGAATGTAAACTGGCATAATAATATTACTGGAGAGCAATTTGGGAGTGTCTTCCAAGAGCCTTAAAAATCTTCATATATTCTAATTGAGTATTTCAACATCCAAGTAACTATTTTTAAATTTTTTTCAAGATACATAACAATGATCATCACATTATTACTTAAGATAATAAAATCCTGGCTTCAGAAAATACCTGACGATAAAAGACCAATTTAATACGTCACGATACACCCGTACGAAGTGTTATATACAAAAACATACTTGATTCAAAGAATATGTAGGGACATATATATATGGTTCTCATCAAATATTAGATGAAAGAAGTAAAATAGAAAAATTTATTTAAAATGTGATCCAAAGTACATAAAATAAAAAAAAAAATCACTATCTTTATGAGAAGGCCAGAACAAAATAGACCATATTGATAATAGCTATTAGCTCTGCACAACAGTGTATGTGTAATATTTAATTTCTTTTTCATCTTTTCCATGATTCCTACAACCTTAGAGTCAGAAAAATAATAAATGTCTTAAAACAGGAGGTACTCCACTGCAAATATTTCTTTAAAAAAATGATTTTATTTACTTATTCATGAGAGACACAGAGAGAGAGGCAGAGACACAGGCAGAGGGAGAAGCAGGCTCCCCCAGGAAGCCTGATGTGGGACTCGATCCCTGAACTCCAGGATGAGGCCCTGAGCTGAGAGCAGAGCTTTACCGCTGAGCCATCCAGGCATCCCGCAAATATTTCTTTAGTCGTTATGAATCACTAGTGAATCTTAACAAGTGTGGAAAAAAATGAATTTTTTTATATAAAATTTCACTACTAGTGCATATGTTTAGAACATAATTACTCTGTCATTGGGAGCATGGATTCTGGAGCCACACTGCCTTGGTTTAAATGTCAGCTTTCCATGCCCTAATTTCCTTACCTGAAAAATAAGAATACTACTACTAGACTAATAATAATGACACTAGTAACTATCTCAAGGCATATTCATTAAGAGTTAAATGAGTTAATACATGTGAAGTATTTCAAAGACCGACACATAATTAATACAATACAAGGGTTGGAGTACGCCCAGATGCTCACGCACACGTACACACGAGCTCATTGTGCTCATAAAACACTAATTACTCAATTACTCAATTGATCTTGCTTTACTTCTCTCTCGTGATGAACAAATGAACTAAACAGTTTGGAGTTTGGCTGAGGTCTAGGTAGTTTGAGAGATTCCATAGTTACTAAATTCAAGTAACATCTATTGAAAGAGCTTAGAGACCTAGATAAGTGATTGACTAATTAAGTGGAATAATTAAAAAGCAAGAACTATCACCTAGCCAAGTTATCTAGAGATTTCCTATTGATAAATTGGAAAATTTACTACATTTACTACAAATTTAATCAGACTAAATCCTCTTGATGTCCTTGACGGGGTAATTATGTAATGAGATACGTAAAATAACTGCTATAAATTTGTCTTAGTATCTATCCAGACCCCATCAGTAACATCTTGGACCTGTTCCTCTTCCCATAGTCTCCATCAGTTTATTTAAATCTGAGTGTTTGTGTGTGGAGCGTCACCAATATAGCAGGTTCACCCTTACTATACTTCAAAACTGGAGAATGGAAAGTGAACTTTGGTTTATTTCACATTTTCTGTTCAGTGGAAGTTAGATATTAATTTCAAATGGAAACCTATTCTTCATTTCTCTTCCAAGAAGCAAGTCATGCATTTGTCCTCTACATCACTTTAATGTCATTCATCTGATTCTGAGTCTGCAAATCCGTAATGTAATTCCTAGTTTGCGGCCAGCCTTGGGATTCATATGCTTTACACATTTCAATCGTACAAAATGAAAAAAAGAAAATAATAGTGGGTCAGAGAAGAGGAGTTGCCTTACGTTCATACAAAAAAAAAATCTGTGGCAGCACTAGAATATACTGATCCCTCTGAAACAACTCTTGCATCTTTATAAGGATCTTTTATAATAAACACCCTACAACTCATCCCTCACTTCACATATCCAGGTCAGATCCCTTTCTAGTTCTCTTTAGTTGCAAATTGAGTTGCAATTTCCATCACTGCCCTCTACTTGACTCCAGTCTGTCTCACTTTTATAACTTCTCTGTCAACTTCACACATACAAAATAAACAAATAATAAAAAAAATTAAAATACAGATGACTGTGTGTTTATTACCTCAATCTTAAGCCCACTCTCATATCATATCAGATCTTTTTTCTTCACTGAGACAGATTTTTCCCTGTCCCCTATGGTTTTGACAGTTCCTTCCCCATCCCAATCCCATGCCCTGTAGTCTTGACTGGGCTGTCAACCATGGCTCCCCACCTATACCTTGTCTGTGATCTGGAGCAGGAACATGGCCCAAAAAAGTCAAGCAGAGCACTTCTCTGGTTTGATATCCAAAACCTGGGAGTAGAAGAGTCTTTTCCCATGAGGTTGCTAAACTGAGATGAGTGGAATCTAGACATCTCAGTGACCACAAAACTAATGATACAGCATGAGGGACCCTGACTGTCATAGCTGCAATGACTGACCCTCTGGATCTAGCTCTATGGAAGCCAGTTTCAACCCTGAAACACACAAGTATGAAAGTCAATAAATTCCCTTTTTTACTTGTGATATTTTGGGTTAAGATTTTATTTATAATATCAGTTCCATCTTCTCCTCCTTCCCCTCCCCATTTCCTTCTTTATTTTCTTACTTCCTTTGTCTTCACTCTTACCCAAGGCTAGATATATATTCACCTGTCTGGATTTCATTCCATCTCCTGAGGAACTTTACCACACCAAATCATTCCATCATAACCTTAATTTTCCACGTCTTCAAATGATGCCTTCCAATTTTGTGTTTTTTCTATTGCATGCAAACACATGCAGTTCCATGACATAATCCTGACTTACTTACTTCCTTTTCTTTCTGCGTTCCTTTACAAGTAAACCTCTGGAATGTATAGTCTATACTTGTTTACTCCACTTTCTAAACTGGTTTCAACCCTGCTAACTCTCTTGAAATGCATTATGCAACAGTCAAAATAGACATACTATTTTTTCAAATCCAGTTTTCATTTTTCTATCTTTGTTTCACTCAATCTCATTGTTGATTACTAACTCCTTGAAACTTACTCTTCCTTTGTCTTCCATGCTTCCCTTCTCTTTGCTTTTTCTCTTTTGTCATTCAATCACAGGTCCTTTCAGGGGCTCCCTTTCTTTGCTTATCCCTTAAAATGTATCACTATTTAGTGTTTCATTCATGGCTTCATCTCACTTTCCATGGCTTCATCCCCCCCCCCTTCATCATATGTAAATGAAATCCATGTCCACGTTTCTAGTCCAGACTTCTCCTGAATTTTGAGTAATATACCCAATTGGCTGCCAATGCTCATTCCACATAGATGCTACACAGATACTTCAACCTCAACAAATAAAAAGATGAATTTGCCAAACTCTCTCCCAATTTGTTCTTCCTTATCTTGGTCAATGTTACCACCATCTATTCCCACCAAAACCTTGACTCAGATAACACCTTAGATTTCTCCCTCTTTCTCCAACTCAATAGTATATGGATTCTATGTTCTACATGTAAATAAATAAATGTTCTATCTCTTCCCCACCACATTTGATATTTTATTTTTGGCCTATCTCTGGTAAAGCCCTATTCATTTACCCTCCATAGAGATGTTAGAATGACCCTTCAAAATATAACTTTATTTTTCCACTCCACTTTAATGATGGATAAGGCATATATATATTTACTAAGCATACAAGAACTTTCATCTTCTAGCCCTTCCTACTTTTTCAGTCTCATTCCCATCACCTATGATAACCACTTATTACACAGTTCCCTAGATGCTGGATGCCTTTAGGTCTTTACCAATCCTATTTATGCTTCCTGGAACCCCGACTTCAGAGACAAGCAGTCTCACAAAGATCCAAAAACCCAACAGTTTTTTAATAATTTTTCAAGCAGTCAATAAATAGATTTGTAATTATGTATGCAGTTATCTTGCCTAATAATTTTAAGTCCTAAAAGCTGCAATATAAAGCTTACCCAAACCTTTCTTCCACTACAAACTAATAGATTAAAAATCATTTTATACAGCTTATTAGAAAATTCTGACTTTTTGTTAAAATCTTCCTAGTAACCTATATTCAACTTTTAGTATTCCTGCCATCTTTAGAGGACAAAGTCCCTGCTCAGGCTGTGCTCTGCTGGTCAAAGGGAGACATCAGCTTATTTCTGAGTTGAATTATGTCTTCCGGCCACATGGGGTTTTTGTTCTCTTCTTGGCCTTCTCCTTAGGTAATTCTCTAGCTTATCTCACTCTATTCCCAAGTAATCAATATTTATGAGACACTGGAGGCAGAGAACTACAGTCATAAAATATCATAACACTATGTCGACTTCACTAATTTCTCAGAGAAGAAAATGACTCCCTTCCTGCTTTTCATCCCATTAGCTGGACTGAACGCCAATCCTTTTAAAGCACAGTGCTTGTTTAGTTAATAAATGGACCCAATTAACTGATTTCTAACAACATTTAGCACTTGGTTTATTTTAGAAACTGTTTCAGATACAAAGATTAAAGCATTTACAACACTTTCAAAATTTTCTAATTTTGCTAAGGGTAACATGCTCAGTCAAAAAAGATGAAACATACACTTGAAGAATGACTAGTAATAATTTTTGTTCATTAAGTAAATCAATCACTCATTAATGCATGCTGCAAATATTTGTAAAATTTTCATCATATATCAGTCATCATGTAAGGATCTGAGGAGCTTGCTCCCAAAAAGTTTTGTTCTAATACAGTCAGTAAGCAAAAATTAGCATAGCATATGAGATGTTTTACTTTTGATCAGCTCATTCTAATTCCTACATTTTGTTGGAGAAATAAAACCAATAATGAACAACTCTACATATTTAAATGGCAGGTAAGTGAGTTGTGAAATCATATGCTAAGTAATGAATACATAAATACATACACATACATACGTGCAGAGGCTATAGTTATCTCACATAAAGGATTTTATTAATATCAAAAAACAACAAATTTTAAGAAAAATTTTAAAGCATTAGCACAATATGTTACATATGTAAATGGCATTGACATTTACATGGTCAAGTTATTGCAATAACATTACATTTGCATGTATCTTCCATTTTTCATAAATTTTAATAGTTGTAGAGGTGATCATCTGACAGTTTAAATTAATTAGTAAATAACAAAGTGTCATTATTTTCTATCCTTTTTTTGAAAATTGATTAGCCAGAGTGTAACTTCATTTTAGTAAATTTGATTCTGCATTTTATTAAGACTACATGTAGGGGTGCCTGGGTGGCTCAGTCAGTAAAGTCAGCTTCTCAGCATCTTTTTTTCTGGTCAGGAGGACAAGCCTGCTGTGTGCTCTATGGCTGTCAGGACGCCATAGAAGTCAGTAAAGTCTTCAGCTCAGGACATAATCCTGGGGTCCTGGGATCCCAATTCTCCTTCTTCCATGCCCCTCCCCCTCTTCATTCTCTTTATTTATAAATAAATAAATAAATAAATAAATAAATAAATAAATAAATAAATAAATAAAAAATAAGATTACATATAATACTAGAATATCAGAAACCATGTTAACTTGCTATGCATAACTTATCCCATTTCATGAGGACACATAACAAATTATGTGCATATGCATATAAATACACAACCAAGGAAAACTGTGACAATTAGTATGCATATATTAATCAAACCATATCAGATTAACTCCTAAAATATTATATTAAGCAAGTGGTTCTCAAGTTTTTCTGTTCTGTTCTTAAAAACAATCTTGACTATATAAGTTGTATTTTTTATGGGTGGATATATATTTATATATGTATGTATCATCTATATCTATACTTACATGGAACTATCTATATCTATGAAGATAGATACATATTTTTTTAGGGCGCATATGGGACCCAGAGGGAGAGGAAGAGAGAGACAAACCCTAGCGGACTCCATGACCAGCGTGGCTCCTGATGCCAGGCTTAATTTCACAACCATGAGATCATGACCTGAGCTGAAATCAAGACTCAAACATTTAACCAGCCATTCAGGTGCCCCTAGATACACATATTTTTAAGAAAATTAGATATATTTTTTAAGAAAATGAAATAGAATTGTTTTAAAATGATGTAGTATTCCGCAGAATATGTGGTACTTTTCCAATCTATGTATTGCAGAATAGTTCATAGAACAAAGTATTAATTCAGGTTTATTTTGTTTGTTTTCATGTAGAAGAAGGACAATTCTTTTATAAAGTACAGAGGACTCTAAGTCATGCTAGCTGGAGACAAACTAAACTTCAAAATAAGACTCTGATCAAGGAGGAGAAGGGGCAGGTGATGAAGAAGAAAACTTACACCCAGGACTAAACTTCATCAGAGACCTGGCCCAGGTTAAGAATACATTTTACTTCTAGTTTGTTCTAGGTTTGAGTCTAACAGTGGCACTCTTCCTGTTGCTACTAGAAGAATTTTTATAAGCAAAAGGCAAATTACCAGAGAAACCAACATTCTTAATTTCGGAGGTAGGAAATCTGCCACCTCGTTAAAGGGAGTGCTGCGTTACTAGCCCCCTGGTGTCCTGACAGCCATAGAGCACACAGCAGGCTTGTCCTCCTGACCAGAAAAAAAGATGCTGAGAAGCTGACTTAAGAATACTTCTTTGGGGACTCAATAGCTAATGCACACAGTAAAAGACAATAGGAATTATTGCCCAATGCAAAAAAGAAATATATACTTTATTATATAATAGTCCTACTTACAAACAGACAATTGCAAGTGGGAAAATTGAAGAAAAGGAGTGACATAGTTTTCTGGAAGACACCATGTTGTATCAGTATCTGAAAGGAATGGTACTCAAGGTTCAAATTTCTTAAGTGGCAATTATTTCACTAAAGTTTCAGGTGTATGATTTTTTCTTCCTGGAATTCAAGGTCCATATTTGAAGGTCAAGGCAGAGAACGCGGAGTATATTCTAAACATCTTTTCTGCAAGTCAGCATTTATAGAATTTCAATGATCATTTTTCACAGTGGAGAATTCATCTCTACTCTTAACCCAATGGCCAATATCCAAAATGAACAGAGAAAATAATGCCTTCTTTGAAGCTTTGCTTCATTATTCTAGGGAGGCCAGGTGCTCCTTCTGAAACAGTACTGATTTTCACTTTGCAGTAATTATAAATACAACTTTCCTTTTTTTTCAGATTTATTTATTTGAGAGAGAGAGACTGAGAGTCTGTTGGCGGGGGGGCAGTGAGAGAGGGAGAAGGAGAGAAGGGGACTCCTCACTGAACAGGGCACAGCCCTGGCTAGATCTCAGGACCCTAGGATCATGACCTGAGTGGAAACCAGGAGGCAGATGCTCAACTGACTGAGCCACAGGTGCCACAACCGTTTTTTGGTTTTTGTTTTTTAATATTTATTTTACTTTGGAATGGCTTAAATTCTCAAACTTAAAGACAACATTTAAATTTTTCATAGGCAATCTTAATGTAAGGAAAGATAACAGGCCTTTCATGGATTTCTGTTGTGTGTTTACTGACTCTTGGGCTACCAAGGATTTGGATTTCTCATTATATGAAAAATTCTTCATACTACATACTTGAAAAATAAGCTTTATATTTAGCAGACTTGCTTCCTCAGTATATCTGTCTTTTGTGATATAAATACTAGTCTTTGACATATTGTGTTTTGATAGAATTTGCAATCCAACACTGTTTAATTATTCATGATGAGTGATCCATCAAACAAAAGATTCCCAAGAGGACAGATAAAAACAACTTGTTATCTTATTTGGGCCAACAACTCAGAGTTGAACAGAAATGCCTTAACACTGAATAAACAATGGATTTTTTTTTTAAGTTGATGATTGAAAATGCTAAGAACAATACTGCAGGCACAATAATTAAATTCATCATAACTTGTCTTCTTGTGACATTCTTTATGTGTTCAACATTCCAGGTAAGGACTCTTCTTTCCTTAGTAATAATAAAAGAGCAAAATATTAGTTCTTAGATAAAAATGTTGAGTAGAGGTTAATTTTAATAAGTCCAAGGTGGTTGGCAATATTAATAAATTCCTTCTACCCAAGGCATGGGTATGCTAGATATATCTACATTGCTGGATACTGGAAGTTCCTCAAGGTTAACTCAAATACAATCTGCTAAATGAAGCTATTCTCCATTTTAAGTATTTAATATAATTCCTAGCTACAAATTTTACTCTTAAACATCCTTTCTGGGCAAAGGACATCATTTCCTGTATAGCTCACATATAAACGTTCTATATAGGGCAAGATTTAGTAGATAAAAGAATGAAATTATTCAAAAAGACATTATAAATAAAGAAAAATAATAGAAAGGATAGAGATTTTTCTTTTTAAGAAAAAGAAGAAAAAGAAAGAAAAACATATTTTGAAGTTTGTAGTCACATTTTTTAAGAGATCTTACTACTGAGCACAGTAAGAAGCTAAGCTTTTTCAAATTTATCTTCTACACCAGTGTAACCAGCATCCTGTCTCTGTGCTTAGGGAGTAAGAATGCTATGTTCTTTCTTTTGGATGTAATTATCTTTTCTTAAAAGAAGGATTGCATGTTCCCCATGTCCCTAAATTCTATGATACCTCCACAGTTCTCTAAATATTTTACTTTGGTGAATTTTATAATAACCCGAAACACTTCTCCATTAATAATCAGACTGAATTTCTGGAAGCTGGAATTCATTACCTTCTTTCTTCGAATGTCAACACTACTAAAATTTGCAAACCTGCCTACTTCAGCAAAGTTCAGGTTCATGATCTCTAAGCAATCATAAACTTATCTATTTGGATAGGAAATTTCTATAATCCACAGGAATATTAGATATAGATACAAGTTAGAAACATTAAGTGTATTTACTCTTAGCTTTGAGTTCTGAAAAGCAGCATTAAAAACAGTCACATTGAAGGCTCAGTAGAACAAAATCAAATAATGCTGAAATTCTGCCTTTAATGAACTTTAGACATATTCCCTTAAGTTTATTGTTCTGGCTTGATGATGTCACTCCAAAATTTATATGTTGAAGTACTAACCCTCTAGAATCTCAGAGCGTAAACTTTCTTGGAAATAGCGTTTTTGCAGGTGTGTTATGATGAAGCCAAGTCATACTACACTACACTAGATAGGGGCCCTAATCCAATATGACCTGTGCCCTTATGAACACGGAAATCTTAAACACAGTCACACCCTGGAGAGAATACCATGTGAACACAAAGGCAGAGAGAGGGGTGATGCATCTACAAGCCAAGGAACACCAAAGATTGCCAGCAAATCACCAGAAATTAGAAGAGACCCATGGAACAAACTCTCCCTCACAGCCCTGAGAAGGAATCAACCCTGTTGACTCCTTGACCCCAGACTTCCAGCCTCCAGAACCTTGAGACAATTAATTGTTACATAAGCCACCTACTTTGTGCTACCTTATTGTGGCAGTCCTAGAAAACGAATATATCTACTATAGATTTTGACCTTAGCAACTGTCTGATTCTGAAGTGCTATTGGCTCATTGTGAATTTTTATTTTAATGGATGTGTTTCTTTGTAGTCGGTCTCCTTCACATTTCTGCCACCTTCACTGCACGAGAGTCATTTCCTGGAAATTGCCTTTATTTCCTTGGGGCTGACCTGAACCAACAGATGTATCCCAAAGTGTAGTGTCTTCCCTCAATAAATTGCTGAAATGACAAGGGCTTGTATTCCTTTTTCTGGAGATCAACTTATTCTTTCACTTGATTTTTTTTCCTAGATAAAAATGTACAATTCTTGTTTGCTCATTACAGATTACATTAGTAGTGATGAGCTAAAGACTCCTCAGTGCAGACTTCACCTTTGTTTTAAGTTGTGTCATCTTGAGATACCTCCCGCCTACTCTAAGAAAGGCATTACCTATAGAATTAGCAGTATTTATTATTCAAGAGCAAACTGTACTGAAGGCTGGGCTGGAGAGAGGAAGATGTATAAACAAGAGTTTTAACAATTAAGAGGTTCATAATCTGACATGGGAGACTGATACATAAACAACTAATCAAAATATCCTGAGCTCTGTCTGTAAAAACTGTAGTTAACATGTTATAGAACGCTTCTTGTTTTCCATAGACTGTCCTAAACACTTAGAAGTGTTATCTATCTCATTTCATCCGGTTGCAGCTTCAGGAAACGGGTACTGTTATTATTCTCACCTTACAGGTGAGCAGCAGAAAAAATACAAGGAAATTGATAAACTCACAAGGCTCAAAAGTGACAGAACCAGGATTCAAAGAGACAATATCATGCTTTAGTCCTTATGCTATAAGTGCTATCTGTATTCGGGGGTAGAGGAGGAGGTCAGGAAGATGTAACAAAACTATTTAAGCTGAACCACGGGCAAATTTGGCAAGGAGATAAAAAGATGGATCTATCTGGAGGAAGAACTCCCCAGAAAAATGATAGAAGGCATGGGCAATCAGAAGCAGTTCAGTACAGGAGCTGCTGATGACAGATTGAGGTGTGGTGCAGAGGACTAGGAGGGACAGGAGATGGAAGGCAGAGTGTAGAATATGCTCGTGCCCTGCAAAGCAGTTTGTAATTACTCTGTACAAGAAGGGAATCTTGGGACACCTGGGTGGCTCAGAGGTTGAGCGTCTGCCTTCAGCCCAGGATGTGATCCCAGGATCCTGGGATCAAGTCCCCATCGGGCTCCCGGCAGGGAGCCTGCTTCTCCCTCTGCCTGTGTATCTGCCTCTCTCTGTATGTCTCATGAATAAATAAATAGAATATTAAAAAAAAAAAAAGAAGGGAGTCTTCATTGGGTTTTGAGCCTATGAGAGACACAGCCATATCTGAGCATTAGATGCGGCCCTGGTGGCTTGTAAAAGAAGGTGAGTCAGTTCTCAAGTTGAATCTGTCCACATCACACAGGTGTCTGAGGGATATTTTCAAAATGGTTCAGAAGATAAATGATACCAATGTACATATATATAACTATAAATAAAAATAAACACATTTACAATTAATATTGAAGAAAAAGGGGTAAATTGTTAACAGTAGATGAATCGGGATAAAGTATATGTAAATGCCCTTTGTACTATTTTTGTTTGGCAACTTTTCATAAGTTTGAAATTATTTCCAAGTAAAAAGTTTTAAAAAGCACAGAATTCAGATGGGTGGTTGCCACAATCTAGGGTGAGGAAGAGAAAACAGGAAGAAATCGCTTAGTAAGAGTTTTTTTACTTTGGAGTAATGAGAATGTTTTAGAACTAGATAGAGGTGGTGGTTACATGACATTGTGAACGCACAAAATGCTACTGGATTCCTTTGGAGGAAAAAATAAAAAGAAGTATTTCAGAGTATATATACCAACATTTGGAAGACTTCATTTTGCTTCACAAATATCCCCCAAATGCCAGTTCCAATCCAGCTATCCTAGGAATATTCTCCTGAATCTTTAAAGGTTACAGGTACAAGTGCTACAAGAAGAATTTTGAAATGCCACAGTTATTAATTGGCTAACTAAATATACAACAGCCTACGTAACGGGACTGCTTCCCCAGCTACCATCGGAGAACGAGAGGCAACCATCAGTATAAGTGGATGTAGCAAAACTGACAGTCAGAGAACTATTGCTATGTTTCTCTTGGCCTACTCCTGATCAAAGGCCTGGCTGGAAATTTTAAAAATTGTTCTCTTTGAAGAGATATTTTAGTAACTATTTAAAGATGCGTTACCTATTGTCATGTCAAGAATAAATTACTGTAGTTTTGTGTAAAATATATGCAAACCAGTAACACTAGAAAAACTGATTACAAATGAAGACTTTGCAAAAAAGTATAGTATATTATTTAATAAAATACTAATAAAACAGCGTTACTTTAAGTTTCGATAACACTTTTTATTTCTTCTGAATACTTTATCTCACCTAACCTGATAACCTTATGACGGAGACAGAATATTATATTATAAAGCATTTTTAGAGACACCTGGGTGGCGCAGTCAGCTAAGCAGCTGACCCTTGATTTCAGCTCAGGTTATGATCTCAGGGTCCTAGAATCAAGCCTTGCATCAGGTTCCCCGCTCAGTGGACAATCTGCTTAAGATTCTCTCTATCTTTCCCTTTGCCCCTCCCACCACTTGCTCACTCTCTCTCTCTCTCTCTCAAATAAATAGGCAACTCTTTTTTAAAAAAATTCAGATTAAGACCATACATCTAGTAGTAATGGAATCCAAAGTGCTTTTTTTTTTTTTACCATAACCCAGTTATACACCAAATCAGATCAGTTCCTCAATCAGTTCCAGTGAATTTCCATATTACACACTAATCTTTAATTCAATTGCAGTGGACAACATTCAGAATTTTATTTCTAGTTTTTTCTACCATGATATGAAATTGCATTGACAGAACTCCCTTATTATAGGTACACAATACAACACGGTGACTATAGTTCACTATAATAATGTATTATATACTTGAAAGTTGCTAAAAGAGACTTTAAATACTCTGGACACACACACGTACACACACACAATTATGTCAAGTGATGGAAGTGTTAACTAACCCTATTATGGTAATCACTTTTCAATAAACATGTATCAGCTCATCACATCGTACGCCTTAACTTTACACAACGTTATATGTCAATTATATCTCGATAAATCTGGAAGAAAGAAAAGAAAAAGGATTCTGAGACTCTAAGTGATGGTGGAGCCTAGAGATGGAGGAAACCTGGATATCTGAATGATTGCATGGAACAGATTCTTCACTGACTCATAATGAAATGTGAATGAAAAATAAGCATCTGTCTTCCACTCAGGTTATGATCCCCAGGGTCCAGGGATCAAGCCCCATGTCAGGATTCCCACTCAGCCCAGAGTCTGCTTCTCTCTCTTCCTCTGCCCCTCAGCCTCAATCTCTCTCTCTCACACACAAATGAATTTTTTTTAAATCTTGAAAAATAAATAAATAAATAAATAAATAAATAAATAAATAAATAAAAAACAAACTTTTATTGTATCAACCCACAACTGTGACCTAGGTAGCTATTTACTAAATAGTGACTATGTGCCAGGCAGTATCCTAGCTGCTTTCCCTTACATTATTTCATTTATCTCACATATACAATGATGACTTTGAGTCACTATGATATGCAGCACATGGCTTGAAAACAATGGCAAAGACAGTAATACTCGCTGGGGGCAAAAACACAGAACAATGGCTACTCTCATATATTTCTTGTATAAATATTAATGCTCATAATCTTTCTAAAGTCAAAATGTGAACAATTTGTACTAAAATTTAATCAACTGCACTAAAAATTTAAACAATAACCTTATCTTTTGACTCACTAGCTCCACCTCCAAAAAATTTACTATTAAATACCTAACTTCTGCATAGTAAAGGAAACAATCAACAAAACTAAAGAACAACCTATAGAATGGAGAAGATATTTGCAAATGACATGTTTGGTAAAGGGTTAGTATCCAAAATACATGAAGATCTTAAAAAACTCAACATCCAAAAAAACAAATACTCCAATTAAAAAATGGGCAGAAGATATGAACAGGCACTCCTCCAAAGAAGACACACAGATGGCCAACAAACACATGAAAAGATGTCCAACATCACTGATCATCAAAGAACTACAAATCAAAACTACCATGAGATATCACCTCACACCTGTAAAAATGGCTAAAACCAGCAACACATTAAACAACAGGTTTTAGTGAGGATATGGAGACAGGGGAACCCTCTCACACTGTTGGTGGGAATGTAAGTTGGTGCAGCCACTCTGGAAAACTGTATGGAGATCCCTCAAAAAGTTAAAAATAGAACTACACTATGATCCAACATTCTCACTACTGGGCATTTACCCAAAGAACACAAAAATGCTGGGGTCCCTAAGTGGCTCAGTCAGTTAAGCAGCTGACTCTTGATTTCAACTCAGGTCATGTTTCCAGGGCCATAAGGTCAAGCCCCATGTCAGGCTCAGTGCTCAGCTGGTAGTCTACTTGAAATTCTCTCTTTCCCTCTTCCCCTGCTCATCCTCCCGTGTTCTCGCTTTCTCCAAAATAAATAAATAAATCTTTTTTAAAAATACAAAATTACTAATTCAAAGGGATATATATGTACCCCAATGTTTATAGCAACATTATCTACAATATCCAAGTGATGAAAACAGCCCAAGTTTCCATTGACTGATTAATGGATAAAGAAGAGAAGGTGTATATATATATATATATACAATATATATATATATATATACACACACACACATATACTTATATAATAGAATATTACTATATTCTATTCTATAGTAATATAGATATTACTATAGAGAATATAGTATGATTCTATTTATTTATATATATATACACACACATATATAATAGAATATTACTTAGGAATAAAAAAGAATGAAATCTTGCCATTTGCAATGACCTGGATGAAGCTAGACAGCATTATGCTAAGCGAAATAAATCAGTCAGAGAAAGACAAATACCAGATTATTTCACTCATACATGGAATTTAGAAACAAAACAAATGTAAAGTAGAAAAAGATAGAGAGAGAGAGACAAACCAAGAAACAGACTGTTATAAAGAACTAGGATGGGGGATGGAGGAAATAGGTGATGGGGATTAAGGAGCGCACTCATGATGAGCACTGAGTGCTGTATGGAAGTGTTGGATCACTATTTTGTACACATGAAACTAATATTATGCTATATGTTTACTAACTAGAATTTAAATAAAAACTTCTAAAAAGTAGCAATTGGAAAGATGCATCATCCACTCATGGTAAAATAAAATAAAATTTCATTTAACTAGTAAAAAAGAAAAAGAAATACCATAGGTATACGTAGAGATATATGAGGTCATCCATTGTAGCACAAACTATGATTATAAAAAAATTGGAACAACCTAAATGACTAACAGTACACATATATTTAAAATAATTCTAATATATCCATTTGATGAAATCTTATGCAGCCATTAAAAGTCATATGTTCCAAGAATAGTTAATGATGTGGAAAAATGCTCACAAATAAATTCATGTGTCATATACTAGATACAAAATACTTCAACTTTTCAAAAATAGGACTGCAAATAAGAAGATGGAGAGGAAATAAACCAGCATGTTAATATTAATTACCTCTAGATGATAGGATTAGGAATGGACTTATTTCCTCCTTTATATGTCTCTATTTTAAAGTGTTATATAATGATCATGCATTATTTTTCAACTCAAAATATATGTTATAAAAATAGAGAAGGCAAGGAATTTTCTAACCCATTTTTTAAAAGTTTCTACATAAACTTGTTTAAAATTAAAAAGCCCTGATGTTTAAATCTGTAAGCTCTATTTAATAGGAAAATTCACTTATGTGAAACAGCTAATTCCCTGATGATGTTAGATAAGTGAGGTGTTATTACAGTATTTCTAAAAGTTGTCTGCCATCTGTGAGTTTATTTTTTTAATTTTCTGTGGTTTTTCACATCTAAATTTAAAATTGTTTTCACATATAAAGATCTATGACTTATGGTGATTTTTTGATAGCTTACATTTCTCCAGTTTTTGGTTCCACCAAAATTATTCAACAATAAGCTCCCTCCCCATAATAACTGAAAAATAGTTTCTCAATTTTACAGACAAATCACGTAAAGGCAGAGATGTGTTAGTATACCTAGAAAACAAAACAGGACACTCCAGGACCTGGAGACAGCATGGTATCACCTTGTACCTCAAAACAGAAGGGAATATTTGCCCCTTAGGAAGTCCTTAAACACTACTTCAGGACTTTTTATTTTTTACCTTTTTTTCCCCAGTCTTTTGCACACCATGGCTCATACACAACAGTATGGTTCTTCGATAATGGTGCTCACTTAGCCTCAGGCCAAGAACTCGTTAAGTATCCAAAAAAAGATGTCAGGCTTCATGGCAAAGAGATTTTGGTTTACGTTTTCCACTGGTGTGTGTCAGACACCTGGAACAGTGCCTGTATGCCATAGGTGCTCAATGAACATACGTTTCATGTGTTGATTAGACAACCTGAAGATGATGACGAAGCTTTTCTCTCCAGTCAGCCATGCATCACCCTCACCTCATTTATCAGCCTTCTCTAGAAACTCGTCTATTTTCATCTCTTCATTTATAATGGTTTTCTTTCCATTAGATCCTGAAGCTATCTTATCTCCATTTTTGTGTGATCCCGACATGGGATCTAGGTCCTACACCAACGACTCACAAGTTGTTGACCTCCAATGACCTCCTTCTTGACATGTATGATATTCTTTTTCTTGTTTTATTCCGCCTTCTCTGGAACATTTTATACTGTTGGTGGAAGATTCTTTTCTGAAACTTCTTTCTCACTAGACTTGGAGGCACTCACATATTCCAATTGTATGCTCTACCACATTTTATTTTCTGCCATTTTTTTATCATCCTCTTTTCCTCAGTCTGACATGGGATTTGTACAAGATTTAGCAGTCATCTTTTTAAGCTCATTTCTTTGTGGTTTCCATTCAAAAAAAGCATGGCTTCATCTCTCACCTCTAATTTAAAACATTCCCTTCTATAAATTCCATCTTGTTCTTTCCCTATGCTCAGTCAGAAATTTCTATTTGACATTTCCGTTTGAAAGTCTAGCCTTTACATCAAAGTTGACTAAACTAAATTTGTTATCTTTCTTTTTTGTTTGTTTGTTTTACAAATCCCTTTCCCTAGATTACTCCTGTGTTTTTGTATGCTAGGTTGAGGTGTTTCTTGGCTCTCTGCTTCCCTGGTAGGTCTTACCTACCAAGATCTTTCCCAAAGTTTATATAAGGTTGCTACAAGATGAGTCAGTTGTCCTGCAGAGCTCCTTCCTCCGAGAAGTTCTCAGGAACAAATAAAATCAATTATTCATTTTTTTTCCCTAAGCATTCTGTCTTCAACATTGGCTCAGTCTACAAAAGCCAGCATCCTCTGTGATGCTGTGTCAGTTTCCTGAGTTACAGGACACAGCACCCTGCAAGCATGGCAGCAGGCCAGTTAATTGAACAAAGCTTAATTATGCACTGATAAGTATGAAAATCCTAATTCCTCTGTGGAGAAATGACTAAGTATATTATCGGGAAATGGAATTATGAAATGTTTCCAGATCAAGTTAAGGATCTACTGGTGAATTAATAAAGAATTAAGCTTCGAGAGCTTACCTTAAGTAGAGATTGAGTGAATTGTGTTCATTCTTTGAAACCTATTGATTTGCAAAACCAATATCTCACTGCTACAGGAGGCAATCCAGAACTGAAAATAATTTAGAAAAAAAAGCTCTAAAGATAAATAGATCATTTGAAGATTAACCTTTGCCATTAATGGCTCCTGAAAAATGGGCTGTCCTTATCTATTCAATAATCATGTTGTTCATTAATTCTTTGTGTATGAAATTGCAACTGATGGTCCAGGAAGTAGTTTCAGGAATAATATGCATTTATAAAAAGTAGTGTTAGATATTAAGAGATACTAAGAATTTGGGGTCAACCAGCAATCTGACTCTACAACTTAGTTTTCTGGGAAAATCTGAAGGATTCTTTAATTTCTCTAAACCCCAGTTTCCACACCTGTAAAATGAGAATAAGAAAGCTAATTTATAGGGTTTCTATGTGGATTCGAGATAACGTATAAAACATGACTCTCTATAGTATAGTACTGTCAGTAAAGGATATCTGTTATTACTTATGCAGCTAGGAAGTACGAGCAGATATATAGTAGCAAAATGGCCCTTACATCTTAATGCCTAGAGAAATAGTTCTCAAGCTTTTTGGTCTCTGGACATTTTTCTGGCTCTTGAAGAATTATTGAGTGCTGGCATATCTCAGAAATATTGTGGGTTCAACTCCAGATATCACAATAAAGTAAATATCACAAGAAAATGAGTCAAGCAAGTTTTTCGGTTTTCCAGTGCAAATAAAAGTTATACGATACAGTAGTCTATTAAGTATGCCAGAGCATTATGTCTAAAAAATAATGTACATCTTAATTTTAGAATACTTTATTGCTAAAAAAAATTATAACCATCAAAGCTTTCAGTGAATTGAAAGCTCATGGAGGGTTTGCCTCAGTTGCTGAAGGGTGGGGCGGCTGTGGCAACTTTTAAAAACAAGACAACAATGAAGTCTGCCACATTGATTGACTCATCCTTTCACAAACAATTTATCTGTAGGATGTGAAGCTGTTTGATAGCACTTTACCCACAGTTGAGCTTCTTCAAAATTAGAGTCAATCCTCTAAAAGAAACCCTGTCACTGCTTTATCAACTACTTATGTAATATTCTAAATCCTTTGCTGTCATTTCAACAATCTTCACAGCATCTTCACCAGGAGTCATTTCCATCTCAAGAAACCACTTTCTTCACTCACCTACAAGAAGCAACTACTCATCCATTAAGGTTTTATCATAAGATTGCATCAATTAAGTCCCATCTTCAGGCTCCACTTCTAATTCTAGTTCTCTTGCTATTTATACTACATGCGCAATTACTACTTTCACTAAAGTCTTGAATCCCTCAAAGTCATCCATGAATGTTGGAGTCAACTTCTTCCAAACTCCAGAAGAATATTAATTTGTTAATATTGATATTTTGACCTTTTCCCATGAATCACAAAGGCTCTTAATGGCATCTAGAATCCCTCCGAGAATGTTTTCAATTCACTTTCCCTGGATCCATCAAAGGAATGACTATCTATGGCAGCTATAGCCTAAAAACAAAATGTAGTTCTTAAATAATAAGCCTTGAAAGTCAAAATTACTCCTTGAATCATGAACTAAAGAAAGGAGGTTGTGCTAGCATCCCTGAAAGCAACACTAATCTAATTGTACATCTCCATGAGAGCTCTTGGAAGACCACAGTCAATGAGCAGTAATATGTGGAAAGGAATCTTTTTTTCTGAGCAGTAGGTTTCATGGTGGGCTTAAAATATTCAGTAAACTACGCTGTAAGGAAGTGTACTGTCATCCAGACTGCATTGTTCCATTTATAAAGCACAGGTTGAGTAGATTTAGCATAACTCTTAAGGGCCCTAGAATTTTCATAGTAAATAAGCATTGGCTTCAAGTAAACGTCACCAGCTGCATTAGCCCCTAACAAGTGAGGCAGCCTGGCCTTTGCAGTGAGCATATACTTCTCTTCAGCTATGAAATTCCCAGATGGTCTCTTCTTCCAATAGAAGGCTGTTTCATCAACATTGAAAATCTATTTAGTGTTTCCACCTTCACTTTTCATCTTAGCTAAATCTTCTGGATAACTCACTGCAGCTTCTACATCAGCACTTACTGCTTCATCTTGAACTTTATGTGATAGTGATGGCTTCTTTCCTTCCATCTCATGAACCAGCCTTTTCAAACTTTTCCTCTCCAGCTTCCTCACCTCTCCCAGCCTTCACACATTGAAGAGAGTGAAGCCTCACTCTGGATTAGGCTTTGGTTTAAGGGAGTGTTACAGCTAGCTTAATCTTCTATCCAGACCACTAAAACTTTCTCCATATCAGCAGTAAGATGTTTTGCTTCCTTATCATTCATGGGTTCACTGGAGTAGCACTTTTAATTTCCTTCAAGTACTTTTCCTTTGCTTTAACAGCTTGACTAACTGGTACAAGGACCAAGCTTTTAGCCTTAGCTTTCAACATGCCTTCCTCGCTAAGCTTACTCATCTCTAGCTTTTTATTTGAAGTGAGAGATGGGTCACTCTTCCTTTCACATGAACACTTACAGATCATTGTAGAGTTATTAATTGGCCTAATTTCAATACTGCTGTGTTTCAGGATATAGAGGCCCCAGAGTGTGAAAGACAGGGGACCAACCAGTCAGTGAAACAGTCAAAACATACACATTGACCAAGTTTGACATCATATATGGGCCCCCAATCAAGTACAATATTAGCATCAAAGATCACTGATCAGCTTACCATAACAAATACAGCTATGAAAAAATATGAAATATTGAGAATTACCAAAATGTGATGCAGAGACACAAAATGAGCAAGTGCTATTGGTAAAATGGTGCAGATAGACTTGCTTGAATACAGGGTTGCCAAAAACTTTCAATATGTAAAAAAATGCAGTATCTGCAAAATGCAATAAAGCAAAGTGTAATAAAATGAGGTATGTCTATACTCCAAAGAGTTTTTCCTGTATTTGGGATAAATATATGGGTATTTACCATAATGGAAATTAAATTTCAAAAAATTTATAATATTTGTGTATTCCCACATCTTTAAGTAACAATAATGAATCTACTGTATATTAACAGTATATTTTATATAAAATCATATTTTTAAAAACAAAAATATTCGGTGAGAAGACTAGTATTGGTTTACACTTCTGTAAGCGTCTTTAATGCTAGGCTTAACGTAAGACAGCTGTATTGCCAACTTCGATGATGGTGAAGACGACAATGGCAATAACAATAACAAATGAATACTAATCAAGATAAAATTCTAGGCCGTGATACCATCAACATCTGTGGTTAAGGTTGAAATGTGGAACTGGAGGTGCCCAGTGTAAAATATCATAAGAAAATTACATCAGCAGGAGTAATAGAATTGTACTGAATAGATTGGAGAAAAAAATAGAGATGAATAAGGGGTTTTAAGGGCAAAGGAAACGTGGACTATGAAAACTTCTGAATGCAATTGGGAAAAAGCATACTCTGGTTTATATTTTGTAATGATTTGTTTTCAAATTATTTAGAATGAATAATTTTCTACTGAAATCTTTGAGCAAGATAATCCTTATTAGTGAAGGTGGAGTTGTAATTATTCAGAACAGTTAATAATACCAATGTTTGGGGGTACATACAGAGTCACAGACCACCTGGAAAAAATTCTAGCACTCCCCAAAGATCTTCAGCTTATAGTTTTGGAATGACAAATTTCTTCTCAGAGCTAGATTTAAGCATCCCAGTGGGACTAGGGTGAGGTGGAGATTATGCCTCTCCTACATAAAACAATTGTGCATGACCAGAGTTATAAACAGTCCTAAGAGAAAATGTGAGAGATGAACGATGGATGGGTGGAGGAAGTGAAGAGATGGATTCTGAATTTTGAACAGAAGTGCTGGGTACCAAACTTATTGCTGGAGTTAAACCTCAGAAGAACATAAACACCTCTTGGAATTGTTTTGGAAACACCAAGTTACCAACTACTGACAGAAATTTAAGAAAAAAAAAAAAAAAAAAAGAATAGATAAATGTCAATCATTTGAAGCAGAGAAGAGGTAGTACTAAAATGGTGAAGAATAATCACTGCATACAAAATAATATGAAACAAATAAAATGATGGCAGAGACACCAGTAGGAAGTTGTTGTCTTAATCTGGGAGTACAATAAATAAGGCTAAAGATTAAAGTCGCCTTGAAGAAAGAGTTACCGGACTTGGAGACTGGGTATGGGAAGAACACAAAACCAGGGGAGGAAGCCAAAGACGCCAGGAGGAGTGAATTGGTGATCACACTTGGAGTGATTAGAAGTGACCTTCTAATGAAATGAACAATCCAATGAGATGCATGCAAAAAGGGAGACTCAAATCGAAGGGCTAAACTTTAAAGGACTTTCAAAATAAATGAGAAAGAGCAATAAAGGTGGTTGAGGAGGAAATGGTAAAAGCCTAAGGGAGAAACCTGAGGAAGAAAAGAGTAGTTTGAATGACAAAGGGCAAGAAAAGTATGAACAAAGAGTGTCATGGGTACATTGTTTTGCAATGGAAATGCAAATACATGTGGAGTATTTCACCTATGCTGGCTACTCTTTCAGGGACTTCCCATCAATGTTACTCAAAACATGGCTAATGGACTACTGCCATTCCGAGAGCTATCCTCTATCAGTCTACGATGCAACCAGTACAAAATGAGAGTAAGCTTTAAGAAATGTTTATAGCAATTTGACATTTAATTATAATTTTTATTTTTAATTTCCTTATGTAAAATGGTCCTTCCATTTCACCATTGATAGTCTGAGAAACACCACTTCACATACTTTATCCGATTTATTTCTCATAGCTATTCCATGAAGTATTATTCTTATGCCCACTTTACAGAAGACTTGAGGCACTGAGCAAACTCATACAACTATGAATTATTTAAAAGAGATTCAACCTATATTTTAAAAAATAAAATAAAACAATGAGTGAAGAGAAAAAGGAAGGAGAAAGAGGGAAGGAGAGGGATTTTTCATACAACATTACAGTATACTTTCAAGATATAAAGAAAACACTTGAGGAGAGAAATTTTCTAGTTTCCTTTGTGAGTATGTGACACGCGGTGTGATAATAATTGTGGATCAAATCACAAATGTTTATAGAACAATCCCAAAACCAACTTGAATATTAAAAGGAAGGTATTAATGCTAACTTGTGAGTTATTATTTTTTTTCCTCAAATACACACTAAAAAATTACTACATGTATGACATGATTTTATGAAAGAGCAAGCACTGGGGCCAAGTGATATTCTAACTGTGTGAAATTAAGTAAGTTAACAACTTCTCTAAGCCTCAGTTCCCATATCTCTATAATGGTCACAATAATAGAATCTTTCCCATTTGAGAATTAAGCGATGTGATCCATGTCAAAGATAGCCCAATGTCTGGCTAATGCAAGAACTTAAAAAATGAAAACAGAAACACCTGAGGTGACAGGTACAAGTGCACCCAGGAGCCTTTATTTTCCCAAAGGAACTAGAAACCCATACGGTTAGCTAGAGTATAAAATTCCCCAAGTGTTCACTAAAAGCTCCAGCTGAATTTGGTACTTTACCATCCTTTTAATTCAGAATCAAGGATTTCAGCCATGCGTAGACAGTTCAATCTGTTTGATTGATTTCCTTACATCAAAGCTCATATAAGTGTTAATTGCTTGGAGTTGACTGGGAGATGTATCTGACTTGCTTGTAATGGACCTCCTTGGCACTCAATAATTTCTAGAGTAAACTCCTGTCTCTCCCTACTGCTGTCTTTCTCTCTGGTCCACCGTTCTCTGGGGATGCTGTCTAGATGTCTCTGGGTAACCTCCTAAGTCCCTGTCAAACCCAACTCTGTAAGATGGTAACAGAATGAGTGGAATTGTGCTTTAGGTCTAGAAAGAGAGAATTCCTAGGCAGCTCTTTATATTGTGGGAGCATCAAAGTCACCTGGAGCTAGTGTTTATCCCCTAAAACTGTTTATACCTGAAACCTCTCTTTTATTGTCATGTAGACACCAAAATATCTGGTTACAACCAAATTAAAATTATTTACCCTTTGTAGATCCAACTTTTGCCTGGGCCAGGAAAATAGAAATGTGTAATATAGACTATATCTCACTTTTAGCAAACAATACAATGCAAAAAAGAAAAAAAAAATACAAACAGCCAACTGCTTACCCTACTGATAAGTACTTCCACCTCCATTGGTCCCCAGGAAAACTCAATAAATCACACCTGGGGTTCTTGAGCTCTGCGGTAATATTTGGGTCACATCATCCAACATTTTAATATTTCAATCTTAACTAGTTGAACTGGTACAAGAGGAAGGGATGCCAGTGTTGGAAAAGAAAAGGATTAGAGAGTACTTTCTTTGACTATTCCTTTTTTTTTTTTTTGTCATTTTTACATATGTCTGTTCTCCTAAACTAAGCACTAAGCCCCCTTAATTTTCTGGAGGCCACATTGGTTGTCTTAATTATGAAACACATTGGATCCTTTAACTCAGTGTTGTTTGTTTCTTTCCTTTGATCTGCTTTCAGCAATCTTAGGAATATTTCACAAATAACTAAGAATACCTATAATACACTGTTATAAGTCCAAAGGATAATTATAGCACATAAAAATTCCTACATGATTTATAGAAGTATTCCAACTCTGATTTTTGTAATCAACACTTACTGCCACAGTTTCTAGCCTACATTAGTTCTCTAAATACGTGCTAATTAATATGGTAATTAATAAATATTGATTTTTAAAATTACTGTTTAAGGTATGTATTTAAGAATTCTTATTGCAAAAAATAATTCTGTGTTGCCAACTTTCATCTACATTTGCTAGAAAAATAATTGCTTCTCACACAATATTTTTATTTTAAATAAAAGCTCAAAAATTCCCAATAACCTTGGGTAATAGCTTTATAAATAAAATCCCTGATTATAATTGCTTTTTAAATAAAATTAAAATATGTATGTGACACCTTTACAAAGAGTGCTATTATGGTGTTTAACTCCAAATTATTTAGGACTTGCTCTCACTCAAACCTATTATAAGGACTCTCTTGAAATGGGTCTGTATATGGCTTATCATTAGAGCACAAAATTATCATAAATATAGTAATGGTAATAGTTTTATTTTTCTCCTTTAAGTGCAAGCAGATAGTAATTTCTTCAGAATATTTCAGTTATGAGGGAAAAATGTGAGGAAAGAAAACTCTGCCATAATTTCCCATGATCTTATTTTCAATAAGAAATTAAATAATATCTCACTGATCTAGAAGCCACCTATTTGTTAGTCTCTGCTTACCACAACAAACTCAGGAACCAGAAAATTAGCATGTAAGGCTCTGATCAACCAAATAAATGTCATAGAGTTTATGTGTCAGTTACCAGAGAGCTGTTAATACTTCTTTCCAAGCCTACTTGCTATGACATTCATATACACATACATGAGGGGACACACACACACACACACACACACCTGAAAGGACTTGAGGATCTGCTTAATTCCCAGCAAAGTGGAAACAGGAAATTAGGATTGTGGGCGTGGTTAATTGAAAGACATGAAATCTGTTCATTCACTCATTAAAAAACTACATAGTTAACTGAGATATGCAATGAGATGAGCATTAAGAATAAAATGATGAACAAAACAGACACTACTATAGGATCAAGTAGTTTCGTCTACTGGAGGAGACATTCATCAGTAATCTCATAAATATACAAACTGATGAAAGGAACAAAAGGAAAGTACAGGAAACCATAATATTGCAAAAGGGAGCAATATTGGGCACACTTAAGACTTAGGAAGTAATTCCCTGATGAAGTGACTTTTGAACCGAAATTGGAAGACAGGCATAAACTGGATGAAGGGATAAGAAGCATTCCAGGGGAAAAGACTAAATGGCACGTAGGAAGGCTCTAAGGTTGGGGCTGGGGAGGGGTGCCTAGTCCAAGTGTCTGAAAGAAGATCCAAGTAGCTGGAGGGCAGAAATCATGGAGTGATGTGGTGTTTGGCAGAGTAGGAATGGCAGGGGATCTAGGCACGACACATGCACAGGCTGGTGGGCTAGGATAGGAATTTGGGTTTATCCTAAGAACAATGGGATGCCATTGAGAAGTAGACAATAAGGAAGGAATGCAGAGAGTGTGCTCCTGAATCCAAAGAAGAAGGTTTGTGGTTTGCTTTGTTTTTGTTTTTGTTTTTGTTTTTTGTTTTTTGTTTTTTCCAAAAAGAAGGGAGGTCAAGTGAAGAAAGAACTAAAAATCAGGGATGCCTGGGCAGCTCAGCAGTTGAGCATCTGCCTTTTGTCACAGGGTGTGATCCCTGGGTCCTGGGATCAAGTCCCACATCGGGCTTCCTACATGGAGCCTGCTTCTCTCTCTTCCTGGGTCTCTGCCTCTTTCTCTCTGTGTGTCTCTCATGAATAAATAAATAAAATCTTTAAAACAAAAAAGAACTAAAAATCACAATGGAGCTGCTATCATTAATGAATGTGAGAGCTCTTTCGGGGAATCCAGTAGAAGCACTATTTGAGTAGTGTGGCAGCCAGCATTCTATTGCCTACCTGACAGTCACTGTCCTCTTCTTTCTTGTTGACAGAGCCTGTCTCTTACCAGCGAGGCTAAAGATGCCAGAGCCCCACTTTATCAGCCTCCCTTGCAGCTAGAGAACCTGTTCTAGCATTGGCCAGAGGAACCTGAGTGCCCTCTGCTGATGACTTCTTGAAAGGTTTTTCTTCCTTAATGAAATGTGAAACTTTTCGCAAGTCCTATGTGAAGACAACCCCTCAGAACAGCTGTAGCTCCCTTGTACCCATGAGGGAAAGCCCAAAAAGATCACAAAGCATCAACAGCCCTGAATTGTTGAATTAAACATATAGTCTCTTCTTATACAGAAAAGTAAATCTTCATTTTTAGGTAACTTTTAGCCGGGCATTTTGTAACTTGCTATCCAAAGAATCACAACTCAATTAAGTGGATTAAGAACTGTCTAGGTGATAAAGAACTAGAAACTGAGAGTTTAGACAGCTCTTGGAAATGACTGAAATACTGAAGGATGGGGAAGTTGCTGGATCTGGAGAGATGGGGAGAGATTTGCGGTTTCTGGTTTGACTTGGTTTGGGTTTTGTTTGTAAGAGAGGAAATAGTTGAATATATTTAAGTGATGATTGGAAGAATCCAATATAAAGCAGAAGATGCACAATACAGAAAAAGAATGATCTTCAGGGTGAGCTTCCTGAGAATGAAAGCAGGAGGCGGCATGTTCAGCTCTGCAGGACACTGGATATCGCTCCATCTTTCTAGAGACACTTCCATATTTATATGTGTTTATTTATTTACGTGTCATAGACACTCTTGGTTTCCTTCTTACCTCATTATCAGCTTCTTCTCACTCTTCTATGCTGTTTACATCTGTGTTGGATCCCTCAACATTGAGGTAGACTCCAGGGCTCAAGCCTTAATCCTCTTCTTTAAAGTCCTCTCCATAACATTAAATATCATTAATATTAATATACTGACGACATCTAACATGTATTTGAGGTCTTAATTTACCACCGACTGCTGGACTATCTCCTTCATATGTCTACTTGTTCGCCTCATGGACACCTTAGAACTCTTGATTCTGTAATTACCACCTATCACTCCCTCCAACTTCCCTACACCGTCACCAACACATACATGCAAAACACATACATTTCTTCTACTTACAGGTTTTAACTCTTGGTAAATGCCAATCTCATACACGTAGTTGCTTAAACCAAAGACCTGGAATCATCCATGATTCCTCTTTCTTCATCATTGCTAACTCCCCCCAAATGCAGTCAACCAGAAAACCTTAGGGCCTTTCCTTCCACATATCCATATTCAGTCCACTTATCTCCCCATGACCTCCACTCTGGCCTAAGCCACCCTCATCTCTCACCAAATGACAATCTCCCTGCTTCTACACTTGCATGCCCACAATTCAATCGGCAGGTAGTACCAAAATTGTCTTTTGATAAATACAAATTAGATCAAGCCACTTTCTCATTGAAAATCCTTAAGACCTTCATATTACATGTAAGTAAAATTCAAACTCCTTAGCATGATCTACAAAAACCTAGAAGAAAAAAAAACAAAAAAACCTAGATGATCTGGTCCTGCCCATCTCTCCAGTTGCATCTCTTCCTCCATATCCCTTACTTATTTCATTCGAACCACACTCCTATCTCTGCTTTTGTGGACACTGCCCCTACGAATACCAGCCCTAGAGTTATGTGGTACAACATCTGCACGATAACATGTAGTGACCTTGCTTCTGGGCATTGATGTCCTCTCTTTCTGGCACTATTCCCTCTCATCTCAGAATGATCTGACTCAGGTCAAACATCGGATGGTATCTGACTGCCAAGTGTCTGCCCCTCCTCTTCCTTCCTCTGTGCCTTGGAAGGATGACCTCCCCTGCTTGCCTCACCTAGACTCCCTTATCTCTGAATTCTGCTAGAGTGTCCTGATACTAAGAACTGCTGAAAGGCTAAAAAACAGGAAGACAGAGGTCAGGGTATTACCCACTCTCTCCCTCCCTAGGGTCCCCCCTGCCAAGCCACTCTTTAGACAGTGGCCAAGTTTCCCCATGACCACAGTGCATGTTAGGGACATGACCCACTGTGCTATAGCTACTGTTTCTTCCCACCAGGCCCTGGCAAGTAACACCACTATTTGTTTGTCAGACATAAAGGTAAAAATTAATGGATTACCACTGTTGTCATTATCTGGGTGATCTGCCATCTCCTGCTCATTCTCCTTGCTAAGCCCACACCTCTGTGAATGGCCCCTTCCTTACACCCTCTTCAAATGAACGCTTTTGGGTACGTTGAGTGGTATCTGGAAGACGCAATAGCTATGATCATTGAGCATTTCCTATAATGCAGGCACTATTCTAAATACATTACTTATATTTAATCTTCATATTAATCCCATTATAAAGGTCTTTACAAATGAGGAAAGTCAGAAACTGTTGAAGTAAACTTCTCGGGGTTATGCGGCTTGTAACTGGTAGTATCCAGATCTCAGTCTACATTCTTAATCACCATGTTATACCACCTCCCAAAAGGCATCTTCCCTTTCCACCCTAGTAAAAGCTGCCTTTTCCCACCCAAGCCACTGTGTTTCATATCACCTGCTTTATTCTCTTCCAAGAAATTATCTTTTTTTTTAATTGCCAACTATATTTAACTTGTATATGAGTTTACTGTCTCTGCTATAGAATGATAGCTCCATGAGACCAAGAAAGTAGTTTGGCTTGTTCACATCATACACAACATCTAGAAGAAAGTTTACATAGTGTAAGTATTCCACAAAGCATGACTTTCATTTTAATGGAGCAATAAAAAAATGTGAATGTGAATGCTGGCAAGAAAGTTGACCAAATTTCTATCTGATTTCTTTTCTTTTCTCTATAAAGCAGAAAGAGGAGTCATCTGCTCATAGTGAGGGAGAAGTGAATAAATCACGTCTGCCGAAGGTAGAAAAGTTGAGCTGCTCATTACACAGAGGGGGAGACCAGAGAAAGGCTAGATTGTGCTGAGGGCTCAGCTGTAGTTGGGCAGTGTGAATTTAAAGTGTTCCCAAACTTCCCTGTTTTCTGATTTCCTCCAACAGTGCTCAGCTGCCCTGGTGCAAGCACAAAGAAAATAAACCCTAGTGGAATCAACCAAGAATGGGGAAGAAGGCTGCTGATCTATAAAAAGCACAATGCAAAGGTGTAGCCATATGAAGCCATTTAGTGTGGAAGAAAATCATCTAACATACCTCAGCAGGTTCTAAAAGCATTAGTGTATTAGTGCAAAGGATAACAACTGAGCTCACCACATGGGGAAGGCAACAAGCTTAGAATTGGAGTCAGTTCTGCCATTTACTAGCTGTGTGATCATTGGCAAATTACCTAATTTCTCCAAGTCTCCGATTTCAGTTCTATAATTTGAAACACGTATGCTTTCCTTGAAGAGTTGTTTTGGGCTTGGGAATTAAGCTTTAATTAAGCTGGGAAGGTCATACATATGTAAGAGATAATTCTACCGTAATATCAGATAAAAGAAAAGGTACTGATTGACAAAAACCCATGATGATTCTTCATATGAGCTTTTTATATATTTCCTTATAGTTTACATTTCTAAAGCAGCAGAATAAAACACCAAAAGCAGGTTTTTATGATTTTAAAAACCATAAAATGTAATGTAGATGTATATATATGTGAATATTTGTGTGTATATATGTGTATATGTGTGTAGGTGTATGAAAAATGAACTAATTATCTCAGTGTGATCCTGAAGCCTACATTTGTGAACATCTAGCCTTTGAAGGCAGGGAATATAAAGAATGATATGATAAGAGTATTTTCAAATTTTAGTTTTTCTGATCATTATCCATTTTCATTAAGGCAACCAAACTGAAGAAAGTGAAAAGAAGAATATATATTTTTTGGTCTTGGACTTTACTTTCACAGAATGGTAAGAATCAGGGGCAGGCAGTTTTTAAAGACCAAAGTCGACACATCTGCACTTAAAGTAACAGTTGTAATATCCAGATCATAAATCAACTATGCAAAAGTCACCTCGTCAAGACGGGAAGAAAAAAATGGCAGAAGTAAAGGTGGAATAAATGTATACCGGACTTGCATGAAATTACATCAGTGGCTCATTTAATTCAAGCAGAAGCCTAAGTTTTATCTTCCATTTTATGGATATTAGAGCCTATCCACTTAGATGAGCAGCATTACCTGCTCTCCTTCTGCTACACGGACAGGTAGCCACAGAAATCCATCAGTCGTTTTATCTAAGCATACAACATAATATCAAATATGAAATGGATTCTATAATAACCTTAAAAAAACAAGCACTGGACTTTCTGAAAAAAATGTTTTAAGTCGGAGTTTTATAAACATGACTGTAATTTTCAATTTCTACAACCTTCATATTGTAATGTTGCCAATGCTTTTAAAAAGGTGCCTGTACGCGCTCTATTTTCAAACTGGATTTTTTGCAGATTTTTTCAAGTTAAAAAATATATAGATAGATATCACCAAAAACAAACTGACGCATAAATTATGAGCAAATTAATACCAGTGTCAATATAATCATATATAGCTTCTTGCCCAAGAAAGTATGTTCACTGGTCAGTTAAGTGAGTTGTTATTTACAAAGTGGCATGCTGTCAATGAACGAGTATGAGTAGGTATAAATGATCTATTTCAAAATTGCATTACCTTGAAAGAATTTGATTCTTTATAGCATTACAATTTTCAGTGCTTAATGGTTATGAGTTTAACTTGCATAATAGCCTTTCCACTGAGAAAATACAATGAAATTGTTCACTAGAAAAAAATTTATAACCTAACAGTAATGTTTATACTTTTTTCCCCCTAAAGGAACAGAAATTCCTAAATTGAGAAAAGTAAATACTGATGAAAGTTGGAAATTAAATATGCAAAGTCCAAGTCTGGAAGTAAATTTAAAAGATCTGCTATAAACCAGCAAAAATAGAGCACTTCTACATAGTCTATACAGAGACTTGAGGCCAAATCTTATGGATACTGAAAATACAAATACATGTCACTTACTCTTTTCTCCCTTCTCATTAAATGCTTTCCTAATTAGAAAACAATGTTTAGAAAAATCTCAAGGCAGTGGAAATCAGGATAAAGTTGTATAACATAGTATTGGGAGTAAAGCACAGTTTCAAAAAACAATGATTTAGTCATAAAAAGCTTCATTTTATCTTTTCATGAGTACTGTGTCATCAAAGAGAAAAAACTAAAATTTGGCATTCAATTTTAAATCTTGTGTTTCCACTTTAAAATTCACAACTAATTGCCTCCCCTAGAAAGATAAGTGATGCAAATGCTTTATTATACGCTGACTTCAAACCACTCTATCATTTCTTCTAAACTCGTTACATAGACTCATAAAGTTATATTTTGTTAATCCTGAAGGTTTCTGGCTTAATCAAAGGTGTGTGTGTGTTTTAGTGATTCAACCAAGTCATACTATAATTAATCTGGCAGACTGTAAATTTTAAAACTTGTAAAACTACTGCTAGTAGCCAAGTTATTAATATCCTTACATTCAGGATCTCTTGGCTACACAGTCTTCCAAAGTGCTTATCATGAAATCTTATAAAACTTTGACAGAATGAATCAAGCACCTTTCAAAAACAATATAATGTTTTGAAGTTTCAAATATAATCATGAAAATAATATTTTATAGCTTTTAAGTCTAATGTTAAGACTTACTAATTACCGAAAATATACAAGAAACCTGAAATCAAATTTAAACTCTTTGATACAGACATATGTACACAATCATTTATGAAGTAACAAAGTACAATTATAAAAATTAGTCTGTAGAAGTCTATCCTCCCTTGGATTACACACACAGAATGGATAGCTGAATGTAACACATTATTTTTAGTTGGATACAAGAAAAATGTAATCTACTTTATTAAAAAGAAGGACTAAACCAAGTTAACACTAGAATGAAAATAATTAGAAAGAACTAGATGCAATAGGATTAATATTTCAAAGGGAAAAATAACCATTTAACTTTAACTTTAAATACAACTACAATAACTCAATACTCTTCATACATTCAAAATCCCTTCTGGTTCTTTATAGACTTATGATTTTCTATATTTAGCAATTTTTAAAGCAAGAGTAAGTTGACAATGTACTCAACATAAATCATTGTATGGGGGAAACCCGGTAACAGAATTAAGCTCCCAAATGTTGGCATTTTTCCAACCTACAAGGACATTTTCATTCCTCCAAATTTAAGCTAATTGGTGTTTACACATATTTTTACATAATTTGAATGCAAGTGTCATGATTTTGAAGTTAAAAGGGATAAGATGCACCTCGACTTTCTATAATACAAATTTCTTGAGGTTTATTTCAGAATACTAAGATTAATGTGCAAGGCATCCAGGCGTTTACATCACGGCCTGGTAGTTTAATGGATTTAACATACACCTCATATACATTATTCTGGAGGAGCATGAAGAATACTTTTAACAGTATAAAATAAACCTCAGGTTCTCCAAATACGTGGAACCAGTACATTTTCCCTTGTGTTTACATCCTGGTACCCATATTTCATGGGAATAGAAGCATAAAGCATTTACTCAACCTTAAGGTAATTCCCTTGTATAGTTTCCTACATATTTCTCATTTAACTCCCATTCATCCTGTGGATTAAACTCCATCCACAAGTTCATAACCATTTCTTAATACAATCTTAAAAGTCAACAGTGAAGAAAATAAAAAAATAAAAAAATTTTAAAAAAAGTCAACAGTGAGCCTCAACAGGTTTGGAAATTCATTCTCTCCAGGCTTTAAACCAGTGCTCCCTAAACAGATCTTCTTTAAGAACAAAGTAAAGAATGTAATGTGTACTATGGGGGAAAAGGGGGTTTTTCCCTTCTGCAAAGAAACTTTGCTGCCTACACATTAAACAGACTTCAAGAAGTTCCTACCTTTCCAGGACTTCTCAGAGCCTACAATATGCTAATGTGTATTGCCAATATCCAAAAGGGAGTATAATATGCTACATTTCCCAAACATCTTTGACCAAAGAAACCTTAGAAAAATAAATATAACTGAAAAACCATGTTTCAACTGAAAAACCATGTTTCTACTGACTGTAAATTGGAAAATGCTGGAAAATTTCTCCAGGTTAAGTCTATTTTTGAAGAACTTCAGAAAAGAGAATTCTAAAAATGTCCACATAGAAACTATGGCTTTTACTTTTCTTGCTAACATATATTACTCTTCTTAACATTCCCTCTTCTTAACATTCAAGGAAGAAAAAGGAAGATTTAGTGCTCATTAACCCCCAAAGGCAAGTGTACCTTCATTTTTTCTCTGTACTGAATCATTTAATTCCTTTAAGCTTTCATCAGAGTTCCCATTTTCAAACTCTTTAGTCACTAAATGGTCCCTAAATAATCCAGTTTGTATATGACTTTCTTAAACATGGTAACCCTAAACTTGGAAAAAAAAACTATAAAAATAAATAATTTTTTTCTCAATGATTCCTAATTATTAGGAGATCTCAGGATCACGTTAATTTTATTTTTAAATAAGAGTTTCATATTATACACTGTTTAAGAAAGACTGCATACTGGATCTTTGATCCCAGGAGTCGTGGTATATTAACCCAGAATCTGGGGAAATTTTTCTTTTTTAAAAAATTTTATTTATTTATTCCTGAGAGACACACAGAGAGAGGCAGAGACACAGGCAGAGAGAGAAGCAGGCTCCTTGTGGGGAGCCCGATGCAGGACTTGATCCCAGGACCCCAAGGTCACAACCTGGGCCAAAGACAGATACTCAACCACTGAGCCAATTTTTTGATCAAAATTTGATCAGAATTTTCTGAAGAAAGTTGGAAAATCTTTCATTTGGTTCTTTCTTTCATTTCATAGTTATCTTTTTTTTAATTTTTAAGGTTTTTTTATTATTTTGTAATTTGATTGAAATCCATAGTGTCAGAGAAAAAGTGAGGGGAAAATAAGCAAATCAACACAAAAAAGTTGATAAGCAGATAATTTAACCCATCATGTCTTACTAGAATCCAAATAAACAAGGAATTATCACAAAGTGGAGCTATAGGAGATAAAGATGTAATTTGTGATAATTTTTATATAGTTTTAGTAGGAAAGACAACATATATAGGACACATGTTTTCTTCATCACCTTATTTAAACTCTACTCCTATCTTAACCAGGAAATTCGATTTCTGTTATAGAAATTTTACTGCACAAAACATTTAAGAATCTGGGATATAAGATTTTCTCCACTGGCAAATACATAGGGGTTTGGTTTGGAAATAGAGTCCAAAGGAAGAAAAAATATACTGTTAAAGTGAAATTTTCTCAAAATAACCAAGTAATCAAAATAACCAAAGTGATCTATTTGCTCAAGAGAAAAATACACCCATATGCATCTGATATAACCCCAAACAATGAATCTTTGAGGAGTAAGCTCCTCTCTTTATATTAAATCCCTAGTGTTAAAAACAAAGTCCAAAATACCAAACTTCATCATCGGTGGGGATTAGATATTTGGGAGCTCAGTGTAAGGGCTGCAATTGAGAAGGAAACAAACTATTCAACTGGCAATTGGTGGAAAATACAGAGTTGGTGGTGATGATGATGGCAATAGTTGAAGAGTGAGTGATAACAGGGAAGGCCGAGTCAAGGAAGGCAAAGATGGCAAACCAAAAAGCAGCAGGATGGTAGCGCAAGGGTGTGTGGTGGGCTTGGAGGAAGGTGTGATGAGTAAGGGGTGGTAATGATCAAAGTAAAGGGATTAGCAGAAGCCAAACCAAGACTAAAGGTGTTGGGAACAGGGGGAGACAAAGATGGTGGCTCTCACCTGACACCTGGCATATTGTAGTCTGGGGGAGCTTTACGGGGCATCAAAAGTGAGTAGCCAAACAAGTGGCTAAGTCCAATAAAACTAAATAAAGAGTCAAGTCAGAGTAGGAAAAGCCAGTTACAAGCTTTGAACCAGAGAACACAACTGGGATTAAAAATAATGTCATATCCATCAACGGTCCCTCGTAAAAGGGAGTGCTGGATCAATTCCAATGCATATTTTATTGCAACTTCAACTGCCTTTCACTTATGTTCCTGAAAAAGCCTTATCTTCCCTCATCCCACCTTAAAAAGTTTCTGATCAGGGTGCCTGGGTGGCTTAGTCACTTATGCATCCAACTCTTGATTTTGGTCATGATTTCATGGTCATGAGATAGAGCCCTGCATCATGCTCCACGATGGTGTAGAGCCTGCTTAAGATTCTCTCTCTCTCCTTCTCCCTCTGTTACCCCCCTCTCCCTCTCTCTCTCTCTAAAAAAAAAAAAAAAAAAAAGGAAAAAAAAGGGCTTCTGATCGTGGTAAGTGATGGAGTCCTAGCAATAGGAGTGAAGGTAAAAGAGTACCTATTGCCACAGTAAGCGCAGCGGCATTGGAGGTAATAGGTAATGCCAGCAGCTGAGAATCTGGTTGCAATAACTGGAAAAGCAGGAGCTGAGAAAAATGTAAGTACTTTCTAGACAGATCACATCTTAAGGATCTTCTTTAGGTTTCCCACCTTATTTCTATATCCAAGAATAGAGTTTGACAATCAAATATGTTATATGGTGTATCTTATTGCTATTACATGCTATGTCTGTCATGCAGGAATCAGAATCCGAACCAAGGAATTTTAACAAAGGAACCACTGATAGAGGTGTAGGCAGAGTGAAGGCAACCAAAAACGAATGTTTCAGCACCCAGAGAACAGCAACTGAAAGAAGCTGTTTCTTGCCCTAGGGCAAGATGGGGAAAGAGAAAAAAGTGTTCCTGAAGTACAGTTAGAGCTGGAGGCATGGACGCATGACCAGCCCAAGTGGTAGTCATGGGAGGATGCAGTCACTAATAGAAACCATGGCAAAAAATTAAAATTAAAATTAAAATTAAAAATTAAAAAAATAAAATTAAAAAATAAAATTAAAAAAAAAAAAAAGAAAGAAAAAAACCATGGCACGTGGTGGGAAAGAATGGCAAAAAAATTACCCACTCTCTCTCCTACCCTCCATCCCTGCCGCTGACTAGCATGTGTCGGATTTAAACCGGAAGCTAGCTGTCAAGGCAGCCTGGTGAATGTTCATCAAAGTCAGCCTTCCAGGGCACAGAGCAAGATAGAGAAAGGGAGAATGTAGATCTGGGTGGGGTAGGGTCACAAACAGATGATAACTAGTAGATACACGACAGCATTACTGGGACAGAGTTAAACCATGCCTAAAGATGAATTCTCCTGGCCACAAAAATAGAATATTCTCCATGTGTCTTGCCGATAGCATGAAATCCTTGAATTACAAGAGCTAGAACATGAGTGGTGGGAAATTCAAAGTCATTAAAATATATCCCGGAACTCCTATGTGTGCCATGCATTCTTTGCAAAGGACTGAGAGCAACTAACCATAGCAAAGAGAAAATGTGTAATGCGTAGCCGTCTTAGGTTTGCTTCTAAGTGCTGTGAAATAATTTGAATATTGAGAAATATATCTAGATGCTTTCATTAACATTTTGAGTAGCAGCAATGAAAAATTAGTTTGCTTTTAATGTTGGTCATTTAAAACTGATTTCTAGGGACGCCTGGGTGGCTCAGTGGTTGAGCATCTGCCTTTGGCTCGGGTCATGATCCCAGGGTCCTGGGATCGAGTCCCACGTCGGGCTCCCTGCATGGAGCCTGCTTCTCCCTCTGCCTGTGTCTCTGCCTCACTCTCTGTGTGTCTCTTATGAATAAATAAATAAAATGCTAAAAAAAAAGAAAGAAAAAAAAACCTGATTTCTTTCTCAGTGAGAGCTATATAATAATTTTTTTTTTTTTTTTTTTTTTTTAGTAAGTGCTAGGTGGCTCAGTCAGTTGACAGATAGCTCCCATTTGGGCACGATCTCATGGGCCTTGGGATCCAGCCCCCGTCAGGCTCCACGGGAGTCGGCTTAGGATTCTGGCCTCTGCCCCTCCTCTTACTCACATGTGCTCTCTCTCTTGCTCTTGCTCTCTCTAAAATAAATAAATAAATCTTAAAAATATATATAATGAAAATAATAATAAAAAGGGAGTTTTAGACATGCTGAAAAGCAGGACAAAAATAAAGGAAGAACAATAGGGTTAGTAATGGAGATCACGTATTGTTTGAGTTTGTCCTTATCTTTCAATCAAGTTAGTTTCTGGATAATAGTTACAAAAAGCAATGCCAATTTGGTACTGGTGTTTCTTTCTGATCCCAAAACCATTATTTTCTCTTCATACTATCTCTCCTTCATTTAAAATGTTATTAGCCTCCTTCTTTGATGAGTGAATGGAATAGACTACACTACACTTCTCCCTAAAAATGACTGTCTTTTATTGAACTGTTGCTAACATATAACAAAATAATGTTTCAGTGAGCATGAGGTTTTTATACATATCTATACTATTTTAAAAGAGGAATCTGACTTTGTAACATAAAACACCATATATTTAAAGTGAAAATAACAGCTTAAGAGGCTAAAGGATTTTTAAAAATAAAATCAACTTTCCTATGGCAGATGATGGCAATAGAAGGAGGAATGTGAGACGTAGTGGCTTACACTCACAAAGCAGTTAAAGGCTTATGCCAATTTGTGAAAACCATGCCATATATGACATGGAGAAAACTATCAAAATTATTTGACCAAAAAAAAAAAAAAATCCATGGAACAAAAGAGGTAAGTCATGGCTACGGAGGATAGTCAGGAAACAAAACTATTTTCCGTGGGAGCCTTTGTTACTACTTTTCTAACACTTCAATGGTTGAAAGAAAATCAAACTGCGAAAACTTACTGCCAGTCCAATGAGCCCTGGAGGATTTGTCACAAATTTGGAACCTGAGTGGCCTCAAGCTTCACAGTTCTGATCCTCAGAAGTGACAGAAAGCAAAGGGACCAACAGAGAAAGTGGAGCATTAGCTATGCAGAATTGAACAACAACATATTTTAGATTGTTGGGCAAACTTCAAGCCACCTTTTCAGTTTTTCATTAGACCAAATGACCAAATAATTTCCTCCAAAACATGTGCTATACTTAGGAGCTTACAAGGAACAAGCACGATTTTGTAGCTATTCATAGGTAATTGTAAACTTACTCTTGCCCGGAAGAAGGCTTCTTAAATACTGAAAATTGCATCAATAACTAAAAGCAAAGGAGCTCTGCAACTCCTTCTAGAACTATTTCATATGGGATCATTTTACTAAAAACCTAAAAAAAAAAAAGGGGATAGGAACATTCAAGTAACTTAGGTCTTGGTCCCAGAGAAATGATGAACATCAACAGACTCTTTGAAGTATATATATAGCATGCAGTTAACTGTGACCACACGATGCTCTCTATTCCCTGAATGCTGATATCCTCGCTAGAAAAAATACTTTGGTTTGTCTCCACAAAGAACAAAAGTGAACTAGTTGAAATGTTTATTTAAACATGTCTCACTCTAAATCAATGTTTCTTAAATGAGGCCCATGGATCTAGACTCACCTGGAGTGTTTGACTAAAATGCAAATTCCCAGCCCCCATACATAGGTAATTCATATGCATGTGAAAATTTGAAAATCACTGCTACAAAGAGATCATGTATTATTTCAGGAGCAAGAATATGAAAATTAGGATCTACTTTTCTTTGCTTTTGATAACATTAGAAGATTTTAGGAAATGAATGGAAACTTGAAGGAAAAACATTTTGAGTAACTCAAGTAGGCCTAAAATTTTCTGATATGAATCAACAATGATAAATTGCTTTATTTTCATAATTCCCCATCCTACCTGGTCTTACCATCTGGTTAAGGATTTTGGATTAAAGTTGATTTTAGAATTCTTTGCAATTGAGTATTTTCTACTTCTTTGGAAGGAAAAAATCTAATAAGCTTAAATATCAATCAGTATGTTAGCTGATTCTTAAATATATTTAAAAGGACCTCATTCTTTTAAATTTCTTCATTTTGCATATTTTAATATGATACATTAATCATAATATAAATCAGAAATCTCTTAACACTAAACAATTAATTTTATAGACATTTTTATTTAAATAACTCTTTTCTACAAATACAAATTACACCAACTAAACCAAGAGCTTCCCAAATGCAAAGAATCTTGATCTATTTAAGAAAATTTCCATTATGCATAAAGTGATATGGAAATCAATGTTACAGGAAAAGTCCACTTAAGTATATAGGAAGAAGGAGCAAAATGATCACTATTTAAAGATAAAATTGCAATCCCCAAATTGAACATGATTAAATCTATATAGAAGAGCTCAAGAACTTGGTTGGTTATAAACTAAACACTCAGCATATAAATAAAATCTTCCTGTATGCTAAAAATTAGGTGAAAACAAAAAATAGATGTTCACAATACAAACAAAACCACAAGGTGCTTAAGAATTGCACAAGAAAACTAACAACGAAGTAGACATTTTACTGAAGGATGCGAGAGATCTGACTCTCTTATTTTCCTTATTAAACAATTAAGTAATGAGGTAAGACATATGGGGTCATTTTACTAAAAACCTAAAAAAAAAAGATTAAAAAAACCTAAAGATAGCATCCTCATAGGGCAGGGCACGGATCCAAGAGGGGCGAGAACAAGGTGTCAGACTCGCAGGGTAAGAAGTTGTGGGGAATCAGGAGACGAGCAAGGTGAGGAGGGCATCCACGGAGGGGCCAGCGCAGACATGAGATGTTAGAGCCCACACTGGATGAGGAGGGTGTTCATGAAGGGTGGGGGGTCCAGTGAGCACTCTCGGGGCCCAAGAGGCATAAGGAAGGCGTCTATGCAGAGGAAGGTGTGGTGGCAGCAATGGGAGACTGGTTTCACACAGGAGAATTGATCAAATGAGGAAATAATGTGCCGAGAGCTTTGCTTCTGATTAATAGATAAGAAACTTACAAATATGGAGGGACGTCTAGGGGGCTCAGTGGTTGAGCATCTGCCTTTGGCTCAGATGGTGATCTCAGGGTCCAGGGATTGAGTCCCACATCGGGCACCCTGCAAGGAGCCTGCTTCTCCCTCTCCCTCTGTCTCTGCCTCTCTCTCTGTGTCTATCATGAACAAATAAATAAAATATTTTTTAAAAAGAAATTTACAAATATGGAAAGGGAGAAAACTAGAACGGATTCTGTGCTGTCTGATTAGAATTTGAATTGTTAACATAAACTCATTGCTTTAGATAGAAAGATACAGAAATATTGTTGTAAATTTGTGTAAAGGTGTATTCCCCAGCTGTGTCCATTGAGAAGCCTAGAAGGAGGGACACTCCAGTAGTAGCACCTAGCGCCCAGATCCTGGCTTTTAAATATTATTTTCCTCTAAAAGGACACAGTCACTCCTTCAGTATGGTAATTACTTTTTAAGTACAACACCAAAGGCACAATCTGTGAAAGAAAAAACTCACAAGCTGGACTTCATTAAAACTAAAGACTTATGTTGTGCAGAGCATTCACACTGCCAAGAGAATGAGAAGACAAGCTACAGACTGGAAGAAAATATTTACAAAAGACATACCTGATAAAGGACCGTTACCCAAAATATACAAAGAACTCAACAACAAGAAAATAACCAACCAAAGTCAACCAACCAAAGTCAACAACAAGAAAATAACCAAACCAGGTTAATAACAACAAGAAAATAACCAACCAGGTTAAAACATGGGCCAAGGACCTTAATCGGCACCTCACCATAGAAGATATACACATGGCAAATAAATACAGGAAAAGATGTTCCACATTATAGATCATCAGAGAAATACAAATTAAAACAAGATACTACTCCATACCTATTAGAAGGGCCAAAATCAGAACACTAACACCAAATGCTATTGAGGATGTGGAACAATAGGAAGTCTCATTCTTGGCTGATGGGAATGTAAAAGGATGCAGTTACTTTGGAAGATAGTTTATCAATTCCTTACAAAACTAAACATACTCCTACCATACAATCTAGCAACCATGCTGGTGGCACTGATCCAGAGAAATTAAAAACTTGGGTCTACACAAATGTTTATAGCAACCTTGTTCATTCTTACCAACACCTGGAAGCAACCAAAATGTCCTTCAGTAGAAGTAGGACAGTAGGATAAACTGTCTTACATTCAGACAGTGGAATATTATTCAGCATTAAAAAGAGAAAAAGCTAGTAAAGGATGGGAAAAAAATTTAAAATGAAAAAAAGACAATCTGAAAATCCTACATATTGTATGATTTCCACTTTATAACTTTATGGAAAAGGCAAAACTATGGAGCCAGTAGTAAGATCAAGAGACGTCAGAATTCAGTGGCGAGGGAACACTGAATATGCAAAGTACAAAGGATTTTTAAGCCAGTGAAACTATGCTGTATGACACTACAATGGTGACCAGACATCATTACCCATCTGTTAAAATCCATTGAATGTACAACACGCAGAATTAATTCCTAATGTAAACAACGGACTTGGGGAAATAATGATTTGTCAACATAGGTTCATTGATTTTAACAAATGTACTACTCTGGTGGAGGATGTTTATCATGTGGGAGGTTAGGGAGCCCACGTGGCTCAGTCAGTTAAGCATCTGACTCTAGATTTCGGCTCAGGTCATGATCTCACGGTCGTGAGATCCAGCCTGTGTCCGACTCCATGCTGGGCATGGAGCCTGCTTAAGGTTCTCTCTCCCCACCCTCTCCCTTTGTCCCTCCTCCACTCTAACATTTTAAAAAAAATGTGGGACGTTATATATGTGTGGGAGAAGGCTAAATGGGAAATCTGTATACCTTCCACTTAATTTTTCACTAAGATTGTTCTAAAACTCAGCCTATTTTATATATTTTTTAAAAATTTAAAAATTTTATTTATTTATTTGTGAGAGACACACAGAGAGAGGCAGAGACACAGGCAGAGGGAGAAGCAGGCTCCATGCAGGGAGCCCAATGCGGGACTTGATCCCAGGACCCCAGGATCAGGTCCTGAGCTGAAGGCAGACGCTCAACCACTGAGCCATCCAGGTGCCCTTCAGTTTATTTTTTATCAAAAAACTTCAAGCAAAATAATTATTTACCAAAAAAGGAAAACAAAAACCTTCCAGATATTGATTTAATTAGATTTGTCACTAAATATGCTGTACAAATAAAAACATTTATATATATATATTATATATTATAAATATTTTATATATTTTATTTATTACAGGTATCCCCCACTCTTCAAACGTTCACCTTATGGCAACTCACTGATATGAAAGATGTGCATTAGTACCTGTGTTCATTAACTGAAAGGAATCTGAAGAGGACTTTTGCTTTTAAGAAAAATGGTGAAAGTGAAAATAATATTCAGCGTTTGTTTTGCAGTGGGCCGTCAGGGAGGCAGCACGTACTGCAGCAGCGAGGGCAGCCCCACCAAAGCTCCTTCCCCAGGACCTACACCCAGCATCAAGCCACAGTGAATTGTGTGGGCATCTGAGCACTCCCTCTATTTGTTTTGTGTATTCATTAGCAAGATGTATCCTAAAATATCAGAAAAGCCTACAAGAGGTTATTTTTGGGGTCTGGGAACACTGAAAAACTTTTCCATTCAATTAATGGTAATGTTCTTTCACTTTATGCTGTTTCAGCTTACAAAAAAAATTCATAGGAATGCTCTATTTTTGGATAGCAAGGGAAACCTGTATATGTATTTGCTAGATTTTTGATAAGAAAATCAGCATGGCTAAAACCAGATACTAGCTTCCTACTCGCCCAAAACAGCTCTTTTCCTTAAAGAAACAAAATGCAATATAAATAACCAAAGTAGTAATCATAAAATAATAAGGGAAAAAAAGGAAACCACTCTCCCTGGAGAAATGCTTGCTTGGCTCCAGGACTGAAGAAGTGAAAGTACAAGATTAACCTGGAACATCTAACTGTGCCAGAAAGGAAGGTATTACTCCAGGCATGATAGGGCCATGTCAAAGGATCTCAAGATCCACCCTAAAGTGCTCCTACTGGCCAAATACAAGAAAATCTGAATATGAAAAGAAAAAAAATGAGAACAACATAACACATTTAAAAAATGGAATATCATGAGTACATCCTGATAAAAAATATAGTTAATTAATTGAAAGTTAGCTGGGAAGTACGCAGTGTTAAGGATCTCCTTCACAATAATTATTAATTACAAAGGGGAAAAGAAGAACTTTACAAGGAAAAAAACTGGCAAACATCACCTTAATTCAAATACCATCTGTGAGAATGCAATGAGAAGTGTGTAGCATCGCGTCTGTGATGTTCCTCCCAAAGATGCATGCTTTAAACATGAATAAACGCCAAACAAACCCAAACTAACTGACTACCAAACAACTGCATCATAATCCTTAAAAGCACCAAGTTTATGGATTCAAAGAAAGATTGAGAAAGTATATCAGATTGAACAAGGTTAAAGAAACATGGCAACTAAAAACATGATTCTAAACTGGACCCTTTTGTTATCTATAAGGGACATTATTGGAAAATTGACAAAAACTAACAGGGACTGAGAATTAGATGGAGTCATGTATCAACTCTAATTTCCTGATTTAGATGGCTACAGGAAATGTACACTAAAGTATTTGAAGGAGAGATGGGTAACTTTCAAATGGCTTAGGGGAAAATTAGGCATTTGTATTCTGCTTGCAACTCTCCCATAAGTTTAAGATTGTTTCAAAATAAAAAAGTCTTTAACAAAAAATTATTTGAAAAAAAAATTTGATAAACTGGGTTCCTGATTCAGGAATTCAACAGCACAGAGATTATTTAAAATCTCCTTGGTTAATAAAATTCTAATAATAGTATTTTTAACTTAACAAATATCCTACATTCCATCTGGAAGAAAGAGTGGACAAAAAGGCGAGAAAATATTTGAAAAATAAGACTAATATGCAGGACCTGTATTGCTTTATATTAGAAACATTAGAAATATATAATAAATTAAAACAAAATGGCATTTTTCCAAATAAACAGATTAATGAAGCTGAAGGAGTCCAGAAGATGCCAGTACATGTCAGTATTTTGTATATAATAAAGAAAACATTTCAAATTACTACAGAAAGATGGGCTCTTCGATACTATTATTTAATCCTTATACCGCACAACAAAATAAATTCTAGGTGACATGAAAATTTAATCGTGAAAAACTCAAAACATAAAACTATCTAAAGAAAATGTAGATTAATATACATGTAATTTGGTGTCACAGAATCTAGGCTTGATGTTGATGAAAAAACCATAAAGGAGATCTATATTCCCATAAACAGAATAAACAGACAATAGATTAGAAAAATTAGGCAAGTCTCAAAGATGGAATTCATTTGGCAAATAAATATATTTTAAAGTGTCTAAATCATTAATAATCATAGTTCAGACAACTTAGGTGGTAAAAGAGAAGATCACACCTAAAAATGTAATGTCCAGTCTCAAAGAGGGCACAACAAACTTTTTTGCCAGCGGGATTACATATGGCCACCACCATTAGGGAGGGCACATTGGGAACCCGTACTCAATGGACTGAAAACGGGCATATCCTTCACCCCAAGCATTCCCCATCAGGAAATGTCCCTAAGGAAACATTCAAACAACTGTGCAATGCATATGTAATGTTTCTTGCTGATAATGGGGGGGGGGGGACTAGAAACAACTTTATAAATGAAGTAATTAGGTGTCAAATTATGTCATTAAAACAATGAGCTAATAATTATGTCATCTGGTATTGGACATATAAATATGATAAGTAAATATATGAGAGAGAATTAACAGATCATCTTTGTATTTAAAAGAATTGGGGGGAGGACACCTGGGTGGCTCACTGGGCTGAGTGGCTGACTCTTGATTTCTGCTCAGGTCATGATCTCAGGGACTCGGGATGGAGCCCTGATTTGGGGTCCCTGCTCAGCAGAGAGTCTGCTTGAGGTTCTCTTTCTCCATCTTCTGTCCCTCCTTGCTGCCCTCTCACTTTCTCTCTCTCAAAAATAAAAAATAAATCTTCAAAAAATAAAATAAATTAGAGTGGATGTGTATTTACACACACATTTTCAAATACTATACACACACACTCTCTCGGGAAGAATTAGCAAAATAAAATCAGAGAAAGAAAATAGGTAAAACGAATTATACCAGGATGATAGGATTCTGGGGTTTTTCTTTCTATCTGCACAACTATTTCTTTTCTAATTGTGAGAAGATGAGTATGTGTTTCTTATTTAATAAAAATAATAAAAACTATGAAAGTTGTGGGGAAAACAATCTGAGAATTCATAAGGAGGGAGAAAATTTACCCCAAAAAAAAGTTTAATTAAAGAAGAAAGGAAGCATCTAAAGAATGTAGTTACTTTAATTTTTTCATATTATACATTCTCTTCATATTTTGTATTATAATATCTGCTATACAATTTCCATGTAGCAGAACCACTTAGTTACAAAAGAACTGTATAACTGATAAAAATCCAATATTGTATCTTTAAAATGGCAAGTCGTTGAAAGCAATCTTGTTATAAATTTTGACATTACTATGTGGTGTATAATATTTTTTTTGTTTTTTTTTTAATTTTTATTTATTTATGATTCACACAGAGAGAGAGAGAGAGAGAGAGAGGTAGAGACATAGGCAGAGGGAGAAGCAGGCTCCATGCAGGGAGCCCGATGTGGGATTCGCTCCCGGGTCTCCAGGATCGCACCCTGGGCCAAAGGTAGGCGCTAAACTGCTGTGCCACCCAGGGATCCCTGTAGTGTATAATATAAAACTAAGCAACCAAAAAGAATTAGCAATGATATTTGATACATATTTTCTAAGACAGAATTTAAATCTACATAATGATAAAATGTGAATTACTAACTTATAGAGAGAGCAGTTGTTTCTATAAAATTAAAAATGCTTTTATGATTCAGATAATTAAACAAAATAGGAAAACATTCTTTTTAAATATAAACAGATTATTTAGAGAATTGAGTTGACTATCACATCAAGAACTATTTTTTTTTTAATTTTAAGATTTTATTTTATTGGGGGCACCGGGGTAGCTCAGTCGGTTAAGTGCTGGACTCTTGATTTTGGCTCAGGTCATGAGATCTGCTAGCCCCCCCAACATCAGACTCTGGGCTCAGGGCTCAGCACCAAGTTTGCTTGAGACCCTCTCCCTCTCCCTCTACTCCTCCCCCTGCACTCTCTTTTGCTGTCTTTCTCTAGCTCTCTCTCAAATAAATCAATGAATCTTTTTAAAAAAGAGAGAGCCACCCAGGGACCCCATATCAAGAACTATTTTAAATAATTTTCACTAGTGAACTTTGAAATGATTAATACCTAATACAAAAAGGTAGATCATTTTCGATAAAAAGTAAAATAACACCAAGTACCAGTTCCAAATAATGGATCCCCAAAGTCATCAATTTATACTCACAAAAAGTCTTAATTTTAGGGTGGTAGGAGCACATGTTGATATAGACATGCGTGGAATTAAAACAGACAGGTGAAATGCTGCAGTTTAATCCATGACAACAAAAGAGATTATTCTATAGAAATTCCAAGAACATATTTGTAGACTTCAGAATAAACACTTGGGTTTTCTTAGATCTCTATCAAAGTGCATTGGACTCACTTCAACTATATATTTTAAGGTGACGTAGTCTTTGTGTTTGAACCATTTAATCATATTAAATTCTAAAGGATACAATTATTATTTTCAACCATGTAACTCCTCACCCCTCATTTCCAGTCTTGATTCCTACATGTCCTACCTAGTATGATATCCAAGTAAGCAGTAGACACGTGGTTTGGCATGTAAGTTTTCACACGGCTTTTCTTATGCAAAGTCTCAAGATAATACCTGACAGGGGTCTGTTTGGGGATCAAAGACAATATTTTCTTCATTGAATCAATCATTTAGAAATTTAGAAAACAAAAAGAAATGTGAGTTAAAGAAAAGAATTCATGGCATGGATGAAGACGCTCCTTGGTGCACTGCTTGTCCTTCAATGCCATCTCTGGAGGGTGGGCTATCATTGAAAGAACAGAATGAAGTCACACCAATGAAGTGTCACATATTCTCTACCTGCTATCTCATTTAATCCTCCCATGCTATGAGGAAAATACTTTTATTTCCATCTTATACATGAAAATGAGGCTCAGAGGGATACGGAGCTTGTTGAAGGCTTATAAATTTGGGGAACAGAATGCATGTCTTGGGCAAGTTTCTTTGCTTGGTTCCTTGGTGATCTAACCCAGTCTCAAAGCTCAAATACCATCTGTATGGAGACAACTCCCAACATCATCCAAACTCCAGCCTTAGCTGCTTCCTTGGTGTTCAACCAGGCGTGCTCTCACGGTAGGAATTTGGCACTGACTGTTCCCTCCACCTGAAGAGCTCTTCTCCCCGGTGCACATATGGCTTGTTCCTTTACTCCCTTTAAGTCTTTTCCAACTATCACCTGTTGGTGAGGCTTACTCTGACCAATTCATTTTGAATTAGAAATGATCTCTTCAGGCCCCAACATCCCCCACACCCCTTCTCTGTTTTACTATCTTCTCTGTGGCCCTTACCGTTTTTGAACGTATTGTAAAAATCACTCACTCATTTTGTTTATAGTCTGTTTCCCCTAAAGTAGGATGTCAGTTCCATGAGTACAAGGGTTTTGGTCTCTTTAGTTCACTGTTGTCACCCAAGAGCCTAGAACTGAGCCTGGCACCATAAATACCTTCAACAAAATGAATGAATCAAACTAACTTGAGATTCTAGTCACTATTGACTATCAATCCTATCTCAGCACACTTCTCCTTCCTTCTTGTCTCTCACTAAGGAAGACTCTGCCCTAAGTTTAAATATCCCTGGATTGATTATCACAAATTCTATAAACATCTGACTGTTCAATTGCAGTGGAATCCTCACAAAGAAACACGCCAAGTCTTTGCCAATCCAAATCACAATATGAAAATGTGCTCATCCTTCACTGAATTTTTATTAGCCATTTTTTCCAAAGACTCCCATCTTAATGTCTAAATTCTTTATCCTACAGGAACCTTAGGGAATAAGAACACATGAGAAGAAGAACGAAATAAAATAAATGTAAAATGGTGGAGTATGAAAACAAAATCTGGTGAAAAAAATAGAATGAAAAATAAATGCAAAGATAAACAGGAAAAGTATTTACAAAAGCTTCTCAACAAGGATGTATGTCCATGACATGGAAATTAATTTTTTAAAGTCTGTATTGTGAAAAAAAAAATCTACAAAAGCATGAGGAATAAGAATAAAAGAGAAAGGGTAGAAGTCCCATCACCTGAAAAAAAAAAAAAAAATAGCCTATCAAACTGCTGGTAAAAGGTATTGCAAACTTTCTGGAAAAACAAGCCAATTATCTGTCCATGAAAAGCAGGGTTAAGAATGAAAGGCAACAAACTTTCATTGAACCCACTCTATACCAATGTATTTCAAATTTAGTAACATGCTGATGCTCAAAGAGGTTAGTTAACTGAGACCATAAAATGGCCAGAAACAGAGATCGGATTAGAAACCATATTTACCTGATTCTAAAGCTCAATGCATGCAATTAAAAAAGCAATACCTTTTCTCTGCTATAGGTCAAAGCAAAACTTTTTGGAGCCAAATGGCAAACACAATTGGGAAAAAAAAAAAAAAAAAAAAACACTGTCTACCATACTACCTATCCTGAAAAATCCCTGCTTTTACTTGTCTTATTAGCCCACTCCAGGACCCCAATAACTGGTAAACTACTCTTCTTCGGAGACTGAATTCAGGTGCCTTTCCCTCCTACTATTTTTCCCCTTGTCACATTATCACTGATCATCACCTGCACTTCTCAAACACAGCATTTATTACCCTGTCTATGCAACCCTACCGGCAGAGGTTGAGAGGAAGTCTTCCAGTAGCATGGAACAAACCACTGGGGGAGGCATCAGAGTGGTCCAACAGTCTCAAACATTTACTGAGAGCCCACTGGGGCTAAGCTCTCAATCTGCTTGATACTTGGAAGACACAGCAAAAGAACCACAAGTCCTCCTGTCTTAGTCTATTCAGGCTATTATAACAAAATACCACAGACTGGGTGGTTTAAAAACAACAGAAATTTCTCAGTCTGGAGGCTGGAAATCTGAAATCAGTGTGCCAGATGGGTTCAGTGAGGGCCCTCTTCCAAGTCACGGACTTCTCTTTGTCTCCTCACAAGGAGGAAGGAGCAAGAGAGCTCTGTGGGGACTCATAAAATCACTACTCCCATTCCTGGGGACGACACCACTTTCATGATTTAATCACTTCCCAAAGACCCCATTTCCTAATACCATCACATTGGACACTGCAACGTCAACATACAAATGTGACGGTGACAGTGGGGAGACACAAGACATTTGGACCAGAGGGCCTCCCTTTCACGGAGTCTGGATAGGGCGACAGAAACAGAAGATGATGGGCTGCAAAAGCTCAGGGCGGTATTTGAGATGCCAGCCTTGGCCATGGCACAGGGCTGGGAGGGAACCGAGGCCAATAAAACATCCAATGCTAGGGCAGACATGGTGACAGGGAAGTTAGAAGCAGGTACAATCACACAAAGACAAAGAGCTATCGTGAAGGGGTGCCAAGACCTCAGTAAGGCTCAGGGTCACACGCTCGGTCAAAGCACCTATTTACAGAGAATCCAGCAGATATCCATTTCCTAAGTGGAGAACAGCAAAATAAGAATGAGGTCTCAGAAGCCAACCAAAAAGTCAAATTATCACTAACTTGGTGCATCTCCAAATTCCAGAGCTCTTTATGAATCTATGTCATGTCCTTGCACTGTCTGGAAAAGGTGGGATTTTGCTACAGCTACAGCTCTAGCTATTGCTCTATTTACGTTAGCTTTGGGAAAGAACTGCAGAGGCTAGGAATTGGGGGTGGTCAACACAGATCAGGGTAAAAAGTAAAGTTTGCATTCATTACGCTTCTAAGTATTCATCTGCAATCCTGCCCAATCATGAGCAACCGTAAGAAAAAAAAAAAACCTGACAATTATTCAAAATATCTAAATATTACCCACAACAGTCCTTGAAAGAGAATTATCTGTGCTAATAATAAAGAAAAAAAGAGAAAGGATGGGGAAAACGTGGACAGGGCTAAGTTAGGATAGAAAACAAGGTAAAAAGTAAAAAGCAGCAGAGAGTAGAAAGAGAGACAGAAAAAAGAAACACCTCTTGCCCTTCTCTTCTATAAACCATCTGTGAACCCGTGGATTTCGTTGCCTCATGGCTTTAGTAAACATGGTTGGGGCCGCAGCATGGGAAAGAGGCCTACTCCAAAAGTTCTTCACTGGGGTCAGACTTCATTCACCCTCCTGAGGACCATGTGACACAACAGATGTGTGCTAAAGGATGCAGCAAGCCACCAAACAAAACAGATAGATAATAGATAGATCCCAATAATGCAATGCTAAATTCTGGGTCACCAAATCACCCGAGTGAAAAAAAAAATTAATGTACTTCCAGTACATTGTTAGCTGTAAAATATACAGATTTCAGTCCTTTGCTACTTCAAACTACATACTTAGATAAATTGATGTGAATGTGATATAGAAATAGAGTGCTTGGACCTCGGGATCCCTTTCTGTGAAGCTCATGGGTTTATTATTTCCAAGCGGAGTCGACCACAATAATCACAGCTAGTTAATACTTATTTTATTTATGTCTCCTTAGGCATCAGGCTCTGTTCTGAGCACTTTATGTACATTCTCCTTTATTCTTCATTACTGTGCTATCTACCCAAAGGAAGAGCTCCCCTTATCTTCCTTTATAAATGAGGAAATCGAGGCATAGACAAACTAGATAATTTGACTGTAAAGCTAGGATTCCTAGATAGGCCCCTGTTACTAAAAGACACATGCCCTGATTCCCTCCACTGCCCGACTCCTCTATAGGATGGTGCCTTCTGCTCTGTAATATTCAACAGTATCCTCTACTCATATAGAGCTTAATAGTATATAAAATGCCTTTTCAGACTCTGATTTTGACTCATTCGATCCTTACAACTATGCTATAAAACAGGCAAGGCTATGTTGTCTTTCCCATTTTATAGGTAAAAAAGATTAAGACTCAGCCTGGTTAAGCAGCTTCCACCAATCATCAACACATGGCGCACAAGTTAGAACTTATATGTACATGATCCAACTTTAAGTCCTAAGCTCTAACCACTAAATCAAGCTCTTTCCATCCTTCTTCCAGAAACAAGCAAGATTCGTCTTCATACTGCTAAATTACTGGTTGAGGACTAAAAATAAATAAATAAGTAAGCATCAGGAAAGAGATATAATGCCTGCCAATGGCCTTAAATAATCAGCCCTCCCACCCCTGCCATCTAATTAGATTTAAATAGCAATCCCTATATTATAGGGAGCTATAAATTTGCCTATTTTGCAGTTGACAAAGGATGTTTCACTGAAAGCACTGCTCGAAGGTCCAGAATTTAACCATATACCATTGAGTTACTATAATTATTTGGAGGAATGTTAAATCTAAGTTTTCGAAATCACCCTTTAATCACAATTAGCTTGAAAACAAATGCGGTTCTCGTTCCGAATGTTCTCACTTTGTTTGACAAACATTTGAGTCAAAGACCAAGGAGAAGTTTTGCTCACTTTGCAGTTTCCTCCATCAGTGCCCCTGGTCTTCTTCTGCACCTTATTTGAGCCCTTATTTCAGTTTATTTTTTAGGGGTTCTAAGTGGATCTCTTTGATAGGGTTTTTCATATGTGGGTCTTAGGGCGTCTCCACTGCCCTGTCCTAGAATCCGCTTCCATATCAGACTGTTGCTCATTGTTTATCTTTTTAGGTCCTACCCCTTCGGCCTTCTCAACACCACTTGCTCCACTTTTTGTGGTCCAGCTCCAACAAATCCGACTTCAACGTGAGACGTTGCTCCCTAAATCTTCCTTCTTTGCCTCCCCCCTAAAGACATAAATGTTCGGGTCTTTTTCCCCTCCAGGGTTTTACTCTTAATCACAAGAGAAAAATAATAGAGGGGAAGACAGAACTAATTATGTTACACAATACACAATGCTTCTTCTAATTTCTTATCTAAAGCTCCTGATTTCCTTTGAGGTGGCAAGCTAAGCCTCCATGTGCCCTCTGCTAAACAAAGGATGGTGGTAATTCTGGGAAGATTACAAAGAAAGGACCACGGATCCCTTAAGTTCATTGGTACCCTCGCTGCCTGGGGATGGCTCCTTCTCTGGTCTAACTCAAGGGGAGCCACTGAATCATTCCAGGGCAGGACTGGATCTTCTACGCACCCTGTCCCCCGCCCTTGCCTGGCTTCTTAGGGACTACCAAGCAGACTACTGCTACAAACTGAATGTTTGTGGGTCCCTCACCCCAATTCATATGTTGAAACCTGATCCCCAGTGTGATGATATCTGGAGGCGAAAACATCAGGAGGTGATTAAGTGAGGAGGATGGAGCCTTCATGAATGAAATTAGTGCCTTTATAAGATGCCCAGGGAGGTCTCCTCCCCTTCCTGCCATGCGAGGACACAGCAAGGAGATGGCTATGAGCCACGAAGTAGGATGTCCCCAGACACTGAATCTCCTGGAAAACTTGATTTGGGGCTTACAGCCTCCAGAAGTATGAGGGGGAAAATGGTGTTTCAGTTGCCCGCCGATGGGATTTTTGTTATAGCAGCCCAAATGGACTAAGACAAGTAGGATACGTTGTCTCCTTTGTCACACTTCAATCAATGTTCAGGCAGTCTCCCGGGTCTCAAGCCAGTGATACGGCTACCATGTTGCTGCCAGGCAGAGCTTGCAGACAGCAGTGTGAGAATGACCATCTCGGTTCCTACATGCCTCTCTCCTCTCTGGGCTTCCTGTTCAAATAGGTCACATCTCATTGCAAACGCAGTATGGAAATACCACTGAGGCACTTTGGGGGCACCCTCTGTGTGCAAAGCTCATGCCTTTGATGGTGGCCTCTGATGGTGGCCTTCCATACCACTACCACTACTGTTTTCTCCTTCATCTTCTTCCCAGGGAGAAGAGGTATTTTTCTCTCTTCTTGCCCATGGGGTGGACAGATCAACTGCTATCTTTAGGGACAGGGCTTCCCAACTGATCTCCTGTCCCTGCACAGCACTTCTCCAGACATCTGGGGACCAAGCGTCCCTGAAGAAGGGCTAATCCATGCTTGCCAGACTCCTGGCAGTTGGCAAACTTTCTATGTCCTTTCCTCCCTAATGGTACCTCTTTCCACACTGAGAAGTACTATTTTAAAAATTTACATAAAGTAAACAGATGCATGGATAGAAGAATAAATAGAAAGGCAGAACAAGAGCAGCCCAGGTGGCTCAGTGGTTTAGCGTCTGCCTTCAGCCCAGGGCGTGATCCTGGAGACCCGGGATTGAGTTCCGCATCAGGCTCCCTGCATGGAGCCTGCTTCTCCCTCTGCCTGTGTCTCTGCCTCTCTCTCTCTCTCTCTCTCTCTGTGTGTGTGTGTGTGTCTCATGAATAAATAAAATCTTTTAAAAAAAGAAAAAGAAAAAAGAAAGGCAGATCAAACAACCAAAAGATAAACAAAAATGTGGCTTTGCCTCAGGAGGCCAATGTGGATACCTCAAGTCCATGGGCAGGACACCTGATCAGTCATTCCACATGCCCCCAACTCCCCTCCCCAACCACTTTCCTCACAAATGGCCGAGATACAGGCTCTTCCTAAGGGGAGCAGTCTGGCTGGGTGGCAATGCAGGGAAAGAATGAAAGACTGTTATAAAGAAAGAAAGATAAACACCACCAGAGTCAAGTGCAACTAATCTTCACTCTCATTTTCTCCTTTCCATCTGCAGCACACACCACAAATAATCAAGTGCTTTCTCGAAGAGAAGGACTGTTACACGGACAGGAACCTAAAAAAGCATTCCTTGCCGACATTACGCACTACGGAGTTTATTGTAATCAGGTCAGTGAAGTGCCATTCCGTGAGCCAGTGGAGATCCTTTTACTTTATAGAACATTCTTTCGTGTGATTGTGTATAAGAAGATACACCTGATTCGATCAGAGCTGGAGGGGGCTGAGGAGTAATAAGAATAAAGCCCTTTTGTTTAAAAGAACTATAGCCATCTGCCTTTCCAATGTTTTTATGATTTGAGTTCGAACTTGTTGAGACAAAACAACTGAAGACTTAGAAACCTCCCTTCCAAGAACAGACAGCTGGAATCAATACATTTCCCTGAAATATCCTTTCAGAGTGATAATTAAGAGAGTATCCCCAGGACTGTATGCATTCGGCTGCTCCTGCATGAGAAAGGTCAGGGTGCTAATAAAGACACGTGCCTCTTTTTTCTTTAGGTGGACTGATTTTTCCAAATCAGGGACCCAAAGGGACCCAAAGACAAGCTTACCCGATGTCCCTACAGCAATGCTTCTTCTACTGGGTTACAACAAATACTAGAGCAAATAGGCACGTGCATGCGTGCATGTGTGTGTGTAACAGAGACAGAGAGAGGGGAAAGAGAATGTGTTTCAGTCCTGGCATGTGCATCTCAAGAGTTTTATTCTTCGTCTTTATTTTTGGTAGCATCATTTACATTACAAAAACAGTAAACTGGCATAAGTTTCAAACACACCAACTTGCTAATAGTATTCTCCAAAGGGACAATGGCAGGATCAGAGAAAATGCCTCTTGCTCCAAATACAATTTTACATTTTGAAATATGATTTACTTTCTGGACTGCAGCCAGGCAATTACCATTCACAAATATTTCAAGTGGGAGAAATGAAGTGGTTGCTACTAGTCCCGTAATTTGGAATCGCCGCTAACAGATTTTACATATCATCAACTTCTCTGCCATTCTTTTTTAGAAAATACAATAAAAATCTTAATATTTCTGCATTTCAACCCTTATTGTTAGCTTTGCTGATGCTCGAGACAAACCGTGTAAGTGGCTCCCTCTGGTGCTGCTACTAGTGTTAGTGGTTTTGTTTTGTATTATTCACGATCACAGATGTAAACCAGATTAGCTGGGAAAGGCGCGTAGAAGCCCACAGGGCCTGCATCACCAGAAATGTCTCTTGGGATACAATCCCACTTGGAATAAAATGAGATGAAAGGTGACACCTTTCATGATATAAGAATAGATACACTATCTTCCTTGGCCTTTTTTTCTTCATTTCCTATACACCGAAGGAAACTGTAGAAGATAAAAGAAAAGTCATGTTCACTAAACCCTGGCCAGAGCCCCTAAGAAACTACTTGAATGATGCTCCAAGAAACTACTCAAGTGCTTCTAATGGGCCTCTGAGTCCATCAGTCACCAGCCCAAAGCTCCACTTAAACCCACAGCCCGCATAGCAGTAATTAGAGCAAAAGTGGGGTCGTAAAATTTGCGTTGCAGAAGGCATCCAAAGGCTGCAGAAGAGCATTTTTGAAAGGCGCTGGGGAAGAAGCAGGCAAAAATCTCCTTCCATGGCTGTGATCCATAGTTGTCTCCAGTGCCCCCTCTTGCAGGATCAAGTCCTATCCAAAGACGGCCAGTGCTTGAAAGGTAGGCTCCTAGGTCAGTGGCCACAATTAAAGCCACGGGGATCCTTCTAAGGCCTTCTGCAGGATCTCCCCTGTCGATCTCGTCCTCCTTTCCGCCCAGGAGGCAGCACATCCTCCCTGATAGATTCCTCTAAAACACAGCGTATCCTCTCCCGCCAGCCAGAATGTTAATGCATTATCACTCTGTACACTGAGAAAACAAGTGACCATATGTAGCCTATGCCAGCAGAGCTGTAACTGTGAAGAACAATGGCTCTGAGTCAACAACAGAATTAAACTACTCCCTCTTATGAAGCTCTTCTGAATATTTTAAGTGTTGCCTTGAAAGTGTGGGATTATGTGCAAGCATAAACATTAGCTTAATGCAATTTTTTGGTTCGGAATATGCCAGAGTTTAAAAATCAGAATTGGAATGCAGAAAATAACTTTGGTATAAATTTATTTTTTTTTCATGTGTGATTAAAACATGATTGAAGAGGCATACTTTATGTATAATTAAAGTTGCTTTGTAATTAAGAGATTTAAGCATGTATAGAAAATGATACAGCTTAGTTTGGAGATTTTACAAAGGCGCCTATTAAACACTCACTCCCTAGCAAGCCTATGACTCAAATGTTTTCACATTCTAATGCTGATAGAGTCCTTGAATTTTTTTTTAAAGCTGCCAATTTCACCATTTCTAAATGCTTTATCCTTCCTTCCATGTGTTAATAAAATAAAAACAGTCCCATCTTCCCCGCATTAGCCAAAACAGAAATGTAGAGCATCCTATATATCTTCATTTCGACGGCTTGGGGGTGGGAGGAGAAAAACAAGGATCCTCAGGATCTTTGAGACAAGGTTTGCCTTATTTTTGCCTTCTTCACTGTGCCCAGCAACACATGGCATATCAAAAGTGTGGGATAAACTGTTATTATTGAGTGAGCAGAGAACGTGTTTGTGTACACGTGTGGAGGGTTATCATGGTAACAAGAATTCTCTGAGACATTTTTTTATGTGCCAAGCCAAGGTATTAAATACATCATTTCATTTAATCCCACAAAGCCCTACAAGGTTGACATCATCAACCCATGAAAAAAAAAAAACGTGAAGGTTACACGGAATCACACATGTTAATACTATCTTAGCAACAGGATCACCTTGTGGGCTAAAGCGTGAGAGGCAGAAAAGTTTGCCCCATTCTTGTTTATTTTACACTCCTTTTCTCACAACGCAGCTTCTCAATCCCCCACCTTCTCCAGGGATTGCCTCTTGTCCTCCCTGTGGGACGCTAAAGCATCCTTCTGGTAAGCAATTGGCATGAACCAAGGCTTCATCTCATTGGCAATGGTCCTGCTTTTAAACTAATATTCCTGGCCTTCTCCATCAATACATTTCTATTTTACACTTCATTTATGTTAGCTGAGCATCACATGGGGAAGGAAAAAATTCAGACAAACATACTCACACAAATAAATATAAAATATATATTATATATGCAAACATATTATGTATATATACATATATATAATGGTTTTGCAAGCTTGAATATTGCTTTAGACTTAAAGGATATTGCAAACTTAAAGATGCCCTTTATACTGTCTGTATCTCCCTAACAGACTACCCCAGTCCAGGGATTGGGCCTTCTTTCTGCCCTATAGTAGCATCATCTCACTCCCTTTTTCTTTTCAGGCATGCATGGTAAAGAAAAGGCCCCATAAGAGGTGGTCCTGGGAGGTCTCATGGTTCTTTGGAGTTTTAGAGAAGACAGGTGGGGGAACGACATTCTCCACTGAATACTAGGACAACACCCAGTGTATTTCTGACCAGCAGAGTCAAAATGCACTGAATTCACGAGACATTGTGACCATGTTTATGGAGTTCTATAGAAAACATGCACATGGTCTTCTAACTGAGTCACTGTCTGCTCTCCAGGTGCTGGTTATTCTAGGCACTGATTCCCAAAATGAGCTGCTGTTTTTTTTTCACAAAAGGTGGCTCCAAGGAGAGTTGGGAGGGACGTATTGATTTCATGTTCAATTTAGTAGAAACAGAGGAATATGTCTCACTTGAAATTTCAATTCTTAGGCCATAGAAATGTTATAATTTTTAAAGTAATGATGAGGGTGGTCACTGGGTGTTAAATGACAAGTTAGCACCAGCAAGAGCCTCTCTCTCTTAAGCAAATGGGACATTTTGATTATAAATGTCCTGTAATCAGCGCTTCTGAAAAGACTGATCAGAGCACAATAGTGGAAGGGAAAGAAGGTGTTTTGGGCAGCAGAGTGTTTCCAGTATATTTTGGGCAGAGGCCACCCAGATAAGAAAACAGTACCTGGAACCCTGGGTGGTGCAGCGGTTTAGCGCCTGCCTTTAGCCCAGGGCGCAATCCTGGAGACCCGGGATCGAATCCCACATCGGGCTCCCAGTGCATGGAGCCTGCTTCTCCCTCTGCCTGTGTCTCTGCCTCTCTCTCTCTCTCTCTCTCTCTCTCTGTGACTATCATAAATAAATTTTAAAAATTAAAAAAAAAAAAAAAAAGAAAACAGTACCTGGGCAGACTATGAAAAGAAGAATCTCCTTGCTTACTGACAATCAATCAGTGATCTCAAACTGATTTCGTATTAATCAGTTATATTAATAGGCACATACTCAGAAAGTTATATTTTCCATTTCAAATAATTTGTTCTCTGGTAAAATGAGTTTCTTCTGATATGAGTGACGTGAACAGTGTTCCTAACAAACTGCTTATCTCGAGGTAAATATATAATTGACACTTGTGATTTGCAGAAGTCCTAAACCAAACTACTAAACACAGAATCCGATGTATCTTTTCAATAAGCACCTCTCTTTTCTACAATAGTACTTCCTAATGTGGGTTGTCTCATTTACTTATTTATTTTACTTTTGAAAAAGTCTTAAGTGATCAATTACCTCTGCTACATGTCATATTCTTAATTTTTATTGCTTTTCTTTAAGTAATGCTTTGCTCTCTTTTCTCCATTTGTTCACACCCCAATCTCTTATTTTTACCAAATCTTTCTAAAAATAAAACACCCTTCTTTATGACTTCTGTCAATTATCTCCCTGTATTTCTAAACTAATAATTCTATAATCACATATATGTGTGATGCTGATATACGCATTACTGTCCTGTATGTAAAACTGATGCATGAAAGTATTACATGACGATTGGGATGTTTTGGTCCAAGTTCAGTCACTGTAATAAACTCAGCAAGGCATTTCTTATCTTGGCCTACTTTGTCACTTGCAAACTGAAGAAGCTGGCCTAAAATTGACTAAAAAAACCATGTTGGTCCTTTCAGCTTCTCACATGGAAACATTACTGGATATTTATTTTAAAATTTTTTAAAAAAGGAATTATTCCTTTTTACAATATGTTTTACATATTCTCTAGGGTCAAAATTATGCTTTTCCCCTTCGGTCATAAAATACTGATTTCAATGTGACTATAATCTCAACACTCTATTTAATGGTCTAAGATTATAAACCATTAAACCATATTCTCCATCTTAAATACTAGTATCATGGTTATTTTTCTCTTCTTGATTTTAAAGACTTATTTATTTTTTTTAGAGAAAGAGAGAACAGGGGAAGGGGCAGAGGGAGAGAGAGAGAATCTCAACCAGACTCCCCACTGAGCAGGGAGTCAGAGGCAGGGCTGGATCTCAAGACCGTGAGATGACCACCTGAGCTGAAATCACGAGTTGGATGCTCAACCCACTGAGCCACCCAGGTGCCCCTGGATATTTTTCTAGTAGACAAAGTGGCCTAGATAGAGGATTAAAAAGGTCTAATTAATCAAATTCAACAAAAATCCACTTACTTTCAGCTATATTATGTATTCTATACTTTAATTGTATTAAACAGGAGCTTTGAGAATATCTAGCAAAAAAAAAAAAAAGAGTTGTCTTCATGCTCTAGAAATCAACTCACTTTTATGGCAAAATAGGTAGGCGAGAGGCAACAGTGTTTTCTTTGTGGTGACTATACTACAATGAGAGAAAGGAGAGTGGCATACCTCTGGAGAGCTTGTTATTCATCAGAAAGTAAGTACCCAGCTTTCTGGCCACTTAAGAGCAGTGGCAATTTTCAAATACAATACAGAGAAGAAACACTGTTGTCTGTGGAACTGCACAGTAAGAACTGTCAAGATAGATCCACAAATAGTAGCATCTGACTGATCCAACCCAAGACTCCTCTTCCTTTTATTCATATTTTTTAATCGGTGGTATGTGGTTGAGTAATGATAAAACAAAAAGAAAAAGGAAACTTCATTTTTACCTGCCAATTTTCTCTTGCTTTTTACTGATGACTTTCTTTTTAAGCAGAACATTTATATATAGTGATAGTTAATTCCTTGTGTAAGTTTTCTTTGTTCTTGATGGAAAATGCATTTTCTCCTTGCCTCTTCCCACTTTTGCGTGCTTTATTTGGCTCTGATTTATTCAGTAATCTTTTTCTTCCAGTATATTTGAGGAGAAGGGTCCTAAATCCTAACTGCTCTGTTGACCCTTCTGCGTTGCTCACAGTTGTTTTAGAGAGCAAATAAGATACGTGTGTGCAAACCTCCCCAAACTGTAAAATCTTAAAGCCATACAATAAACCTTAAAGCTATACAGTATCTATGATATATATTAAACTGACTAGTTTAAAGTGACACCTCTCTATCATTACATGTTTATAAAACAGCTTAAATACATATTAGTATTATGGACATTCCTTATTAACAATTATCTTTACCCTAAACAGGTCCGAGAGCCAAAAGACACATTTAATTTCAGTTAGTCTAACTATACATTTTAAACATGGAAACTGAGGCCCAGGGAGAGTAAATGAATTGTAAAAGTGAAAGTTACTAGAAGAGTCTGCTCTATAAAACATAGGTCTCTTATTCCTAGTCTTATGCTTTTTCATGTTACTATCATCTATTTAGAAGACTAGCTATACTTTATATATTACAAACTAGGAAGGGAGGTGGAGAATACGAAGGGATAGAATTAGACTCTAATCATTCTGTCTAAGAATTATGTAGCAATCTCTCACGTCCAAATGCTTAACGATTAATTAAATAGTTGGTTAATTAATAATCATTACTGCATTAGCTCGCTTAAAAAACGAGGACACGTGTATCATTAAAATTGCCACATTTCATTGATTCTGACACTTTTTTTGACCTTTAACATCTTTGAAATCAGGATGTACTTTATAATTCCTATAGCCAAGCAAGCAGCAGTGGAGGCATAGCTGCCATTAACTTTGTACGTAAAACTTGGTTGTGTTCCTCTTGCCATAACCAGACAACCACTGCTCTTGACACTTCTAGACAATTTAAGAGAGAAATATGAGATTGTCATCTGAAAATTTTCAGTCGCCACCTTCTGTAATAACAAAACACCAGCATTAAACCTTTCAGAAGGTATCAGCTGCTTGGAATAAAATGCTGAAGACGATCATGGAGCACTCTTAAGAAATGGCATATCACCAACACATAGAGACTATTGTCAGAAAAAATATGAATATTGATGGCTCTGAGTCAGAAAAAAAATGATTCAGAAGAGAATCTAAATAGAACAAAGGTTTCTTTTTGCATTCTTAAACCAACATATTTACTAATATTATACTTTTTATATGTGTACAAGATTGATATAGAATAAAAAGATACATCTTTTAAGTCTAGGTTGTTTGTTACAAAAGCATAAAATAAAAATTTTAAATGGTAGGAAAGAAACATCTAATGATTCAATCGAGGTGTTTCTTCTTTCAAAGGTGTACATAAAATCAGGATATGTCCTGTAACCAGGTGTTTCTTAGTTTTGATGAGACACAGTGTATCCGATATATAATTAACCATTTCATACTCTGAGAAAAGTTTTAGGAAATTGCAATATCTAGGGTCAATGCTGTGAACTAAAATGATTTCACAGTGGATGTCGAAGTATGAGATACTGCCCAGGTCTAGAGGAGAGAAGGTCAGAGAGACACCTACTTAGAAAACATGCTCTCCCAGGGGTCTTCACTTGATTCAAGAGTGCCCAAAAAAGGTGGATCTATTTAAAACCAAACTTCACTATGCTCTCACTTTCAAACATACTTTCTATTAAAACAAAAAGAAGCAGCATCGGTTTCTGAGCCTAAACACAGATGGAGGTACTAACTATCATTTTACGCTTGATTCAAATATTAGTTCCCCTGGAGGTGAGCAGCCCGGGGTCAGAGGGGTTTGCTGTGGCACAAATGGCTTCAGGCGTGGAGCTCAGAAATGGAGCACTGGCAACAGAAAGAGGAGACATTGAAAATGCACTCTAAAAAGCTGGCGGTTAACCAAGAAGATAGCCTGGGCCCATCTCGACATTTGCTTTGAAATAAAGCGGAGAGATCAAATCCATTCTTTTCTAGCTCATGGTTCTTTTACGTGGTGGCTTCGGTGTTAAAGTTTATATTTGCCCATTTACACTGGTGAGAAAGTTATTGGATAGTAATGAGATTACAGAAATTCTTGGGCTATGGAGGGGGAGGGTGAAAAACAACTTCGATCTGATCGCAGAGAAAATACGTATAATGAGTTCAGTTTATTGATACTTTCTCTGCCTTCCCTGCCTTAGTTTACCATCAATCTGTGAACTACAATGTTTTTCTCTATCAAAATGATTCAAACACCGCTGATATCCCCTTTTCATGAAATCCTACTGCACATGTTAATGGGAGCAAGACTCAGCAGTTCATTGCACTCAATATTGCCTAATTTTTTAACATAGATTCATTCATTAAGGCATAAGACATTTATCTAGTGATGTATGACAGCATGTTTGCACATGCATACCTACAAATACATGTACATTCTCCCTCCTTCCAAATATAATTTGAAGCACAAATTATCTATGATAAAAAGCCCCAATACAATAAAATCTTAGAGCAAAGTTTAAGTTAAAAACACAGATTCAAATAATGAGCCAGGGTAAAAGGAGATGGTTAAGAACCCCTGTTCAATTGAACACAAAATTGGCTCTGTGCTTCCATGAAGTCAGACAAAAGATCGAAAATAAAGCTTTCCTTGTTTAAAAAAAAAAAAAAAAGACTCACAATGTTCAATGAGAGAGACACTCACTGGCATGTGAACCGAAAACCCTCCCCTAGGCCTTCCAAGGAAACAGTTATCAAAAGCAGCGAGGTCATTTTAATCTGGGCATAACTGACATCAAGTCCTTCTTCGTGAGAGTAATTGGCAAAAGGGTTCAGCCATTTTTCACATTATTCCTGAATTATGATGATAAGATCATGTGACAAACACAATCTACTTAAAACAGAAACAGTTTAACTGTGGTTATTTTGTACAATATAGGTGTAAGTTGAAAAGGTAGGGTTTTGGATTTAGCATAATATAGTACTTGAAATTTAGTATAATTTAGTGTCTGTAATTCTTCTATCCAGGTCCCATTCCTACATTTTCTGAATCTCCAGGCAGTAATTTTTTTTTTTAAATCTCTGGAACTTCATGAGAGGAATCATTCTATATCAGAAACATGCAGCTGACACGTATTCAGTTTATGTCCATGGATTCAAAGACTATGTAATGCGTGTGTGTGTTTTCTAAGATAAGTCTTCCATATTATAAGAAATGTAAGGAAGATAGAGCATGATGTTTACAAAACACCCTATTAGGTACCCTGGGTTACAGCCATTGCCTCCTTCCTCCCAGTTAACAAAAGCTCTGATTTTAAGTATGGCCTTGCCATATCCACAGGGAAAGGAGACCTCTCCTCCAGCCCTAGGGGAACGACCATGCTTGATCAAAATCCATCAGTCAATGCATCACCTCTTTGCCACTGATTCATTTAGGAGTGGGATGTGTCATAGCTTTTGTCAATTAGGCATAAAGGGAAGTCTACTGAAACCTTCCAGAAAAATTTCTCCTTCTCATTTCCATAGAAGAAGACTGCTACTCTTTGCCTTGACTAGGGCTGTTTGGCTCTCTAGTAGCCATACTATTGATCTTCTCTCCAAGATGAGAGCCAAGAGAACAAGGGCAAGTTTGTCCTAGAGCCCTGACATCTATCTCTGAACTGCTGAGTTAGCTGACCCTGGACCTGCAATACCTCCAGAATCCGCGTTTTATGAGATAATAAGTCTTTACTCCTAAAGTCTTTCATTGGGTCTTCTGTTAACTTGAAGGCAAAAGTTTCTTAATCGACACCATATTTTATATTTCTATATTCTACACAAATCTGAGCAAATATGGGCATTAAATAGATTCATAGAGAATGAGTGACAAGGGTAAAAAGCAGGGAAAAAAACAATCAATCAGACAAGATTACTGGCCATCGCAGCAACGTTGATAGGTCTTTGGAAGGTAGACCTCTTCTCTATAATGATGCCCAACGGTACGCCTTTACCACAGCGAGGTAAATAATTGAGTAATCTAATTTTTAAAAATATGTATTTACTTTAGAGAGAGTACTCACACAGATGTGAACCGGGGAGGGGCCAAGGGAGAGGGAGAGAATCCCATACGCGCTGCTGAGCACGGAGCCCACTGTGGGGCGAGGCTGGACCCGACCCTGAGATCACCTCCTGCGCCAAAATCAGGAGTCAGATGCTTAACGGACTGAGCCACCCAGGCGTCCTTTGAGCAATCTAATGTAGTTGCTGTGGCCTGTGTTACCATAGGTCTACAAGAAATTATCTTACCTGATGCCATTACTAGCACGTGCAAGCATTAGAAGGGAGTGTTGAAACCACACTCACATTTTTGTCTTCTTTGACGACACATCTCACTATCGACCACTACCTAATTTATAAATACGAATAGCAACCTTTATTGCTTTCTTCAGTAGATTGAAGGAGATGGGGTGCTGTCTGTCTGTCTCTCTCACACTCACACACACACACACACACACACACACAAACGTTAGGAAGAGCAAGATGCCCCCATCCTGCCCAGCTATTTCCCAACGAAAATATCACCCAGAAGGATCCAAATCATTTTGTTAATATTTATAGCACGTGAAAAATTATATCTACCCTCTTTTATGACTGTTTGCTTTCCTTTTTTTTTTTCTTGTTCTCCTTTCTAAAGTATTTAGGTGAATTTCACATATTATTTTATCCTGCTGTAATGGTAAACACTTGTAGTTTCCAACTGCACATCCACTTCCCCTTCTCTTATCAGATTCTGATTTTCTTCCAGGTACTGGTATGCCAGTAATAAAATACTAAGATAAAATACTTAAAAATAAAAATATGTATTTCCCAACCTTTCATGTACCTGGAAGTAGCCATTTCACACAGTTCTGGCAGTGATAGGAGAATGGAAGTCTCTAGAAAGAATGTCCACATCACAAAAAAAGAAAATGCTCAAGGAGAAGGCTTGTTTGGCCCTTTCTTCTCCTCTCTCTCTCTCTCTCTCCCCCCCCCTTCTTTCTTTCTTTCTTTTTCTTTCTTTCTTTCTTTCTCTTTCTTTCTTTCTTTCTTTCTTTCTTTCTTTCTTTCTTTCTTCTTTCTTTCTTCTCTTTCTTTCACCTCTTTCAAGAATCACATAAAGAGTCTTCTACAATTTATCAAGCAAAAACCAAAAAGATCCTCACCACCACTGCAACACAAAGAAACAAAGGAAATGGGAAACAGGGAATTGTCCCATTCTGACTTTGGGCAATTGTTGCCAGTTGAGGCAGATTTTACCTCTGAGGGCATTTGGTGATGTCTGAAATAGTCTTAGTTGTCATAACTGGATGGGTAGGGTGTGCTACTGGTACCTAATGAGTAGAAGCCAGAAACATTACTAAAACATCCTAAAATGAAGGAGATAATCCCTGTCCCCCAATAAAGACAAAGGCTTATCTGGCCCAAATGACTATAGTGCCAGCTGAAAAATCCTAACCTAGAGCAGTCTTGTCATGTTTCTTGGGCCTAGAAAGCAGCCACAGAAGCAAGAAGCACAGCAGCGATCCTAAGACCATAAGGAGAAGAGCACCAAGGTGAAGAAAGAAGTCTTATTCTTTGACTAAATGTTTATTTAAGCAACTGTCTCTTCCTGAGTTTTTATTGTGTGAGATAAATAAACCCTTATTTGCTTAAACCATGGGTAACCAGGTTTTCTGTTGCCTCAGAGCCAAACTGTATTTCTAAATAATACATTTGTCATTCACTTATGGTCCACTTTATGTTCAGACATGGGGTTAAACATTTTGAATAAACTGATAAATCAGGTACAGTTTGGTGTTTTTGTTTTGTTTTGTTTTGTTTTGTTTTTTTACCTCTGGGAACTTACTATCCACTGAGGAAGCCAAGCATCAGGCCAAGCAAAGGTGGGCTGCTCCTGGTGTAAACAACACATTGTGGGAGCTCAGAGTAAGGATTCAGGAATGAAGCAGGATGGGGCAGGAAAGAACACTCTAAGGAAATAAAATGTTCTATCCTACAATGGGGGGGTGGGCAGGGATGGGTGGAAGCCATCCTTGAAGAAACATTAGTATAAATGGAGTTCAGAAGATAAAATGTCCTGTACTATTGAGGAAAATAACAAGTAAGAGCCTCGTGAATGAAATAAAGAGTAAGTTGGGGAGGAGTTCTAGGTGGAAAGTATTTTAATCTAAAAAGTAAAGTTGGGGAGTAAATTGTACAAAGAATAGCAAACCATCTGCATTCGAGACACTAACATTCAAGCTATAAGGAACCATTTGGCTACTGTTAACAAGAGATTGGCAAGACCAGACCTGCGTTTTAGGAAACAAAATAAGTGTGGTGAACTGGACTTGGAGGATTCCATCTACAAATAATTAAAATATGACTGAGGAATCATATCTTCCTGTTTACAATCTAGTAAGATGGAAAGAGACCCCAAACCTCACTTCAAAACACTTTAAAATGTGACAAAAGCGTAGTGTTGAGCTGTTGCGGCCTCACATCTCACTGTTAATGCCAATTGTGTTTTGCTTACAGAAACCACAAATTGGTTTCCGTTAGGTAATTCATAAAATAATTCCTTTGTTTAAAGAATTTAAGAAAGGATTCTAGAAATAAACGATTACAGTGCTTTGCTCTAAATGTTCAAAATTATTTGTTTCAATAGGTGGAAACCCAGAGAGGCATCTGTCAATCACGCCTAAATCTGTATCAGTCCTACCCCACGCGCAAAGCTGTCAATAACTTGTATGGAAAGGAACTGTTTTCACTCAGAGAGAGCTTAGATTTATATCCGTAGTCTGTAGTCACAGCTATTTAACCATGCTGTAAAAAAAAAAAAAAAAAAAAAAAAAAAAAAATCCTAACTAAATTAAGGAACTTTGAAGGAAGATGTGGATCCTGTCCCTGGATCACCGTGCAGAAATAATAAAAGTGGGGGGAAAAAATGAAACGTTCAGAGTTGGAAGAGACTCCAGAAAGTCAGGGAAGTCACCGGCCCTGCCAAAGGGTCCTGGAGGCTTCCAGCACCGCCCCCCCCCCAGCATCTGGTGGGGAGCCCTCTGCCTACCTGCTGCGAGGATACATTCCAATTTCCAAGCAACTCAAACGTACACATTTATGCCCTACGGAACCAGAAGTGAGAATTTTCACAAATGAAGCCCCCCACGGGGATGCAGGGAAGACTGCCAGAAAGGACTCTGGGGGTGAACGGAGGGCACGCGTGGAAGGAAGGGGAGCTCCAGAAGGCTGTCTTTACCCCACGCTGCAGAACCCTGGCAGAGTCTGCCAGAAGACCGGCTCCCTCAATTCCTGCTTCTGTTAGGAGGATTGCAAAGACTAACCGTAGGAGAGCAGGCTTCCAGAAAACACTTACTTATTTTAATCAGACCCTGTAATCAGAAGGCCTGGCTGATGATTAACTTCCACTTCCTCCGACCCTCGCTCCATCCCCCAGCAGCGCAGGTAGCAGGCCGGCAGCTCCTTCTCGGCCGAGGGCGACGGCAAACTTCATGTTTTTGCACTTAACGTTTACTATTTTAAATATTTGCCCGGCCCTTCGCTTCTGAGCTCCTTTAGAGAGCTGCTCTTCCGCTGGGCTGCAACGGCTGACGGAATGAAATGCCGCCGAGACCTTTTTTTTTTTTTTTTTTTTTTTTTTTTTTTTTTACAGCTTTCACCCTGACACACAGGTACCCACACACCTTTCCTTAGGGATATTTCCCTACCCACGATCCTACTTCTAATCAAGCACGACCCATGCATGGGTGAGGGCTGGATGCATCGTGTCATTTTTCAGATGCAGCCTGAGAATTCCCTTAAGCAACCCATCACCCACTGGAGTGCCAGCATTTAAAAAAAAAAAAAGGAAAAAGGAAAATGAGACTAGAAGTACCTAGGAAAATGCAGAGTGACAGACACAAGGCTGAGTTAGCTGCGCGGATCCCTGTTTCCTAAATCCTGCGCGGACCTCTCTCCCTCCCTGGTCCTGCAAACGGAAAAAAGCAGCGGGGTGGCGGCGGCGGGCGGCGGGCGGCGGGCGGCGGCCACCTGGAAGGGCCCCGGGATGCGCGGTCCCCGCGCTTCTCGCACTCCTGGGCTCCCCGCAGGTGGGCTGCTTTTTTTTTTTTTTTTTTTTTTTTTGCTTTTTTTGCTTTTTTTGCTTTTCTTCTCCACGTCTACTCACAAAGCCTGGAGCTGGACGGCCTGGAGCCCCGGGGGACGCCTGCACCGTGCGGCCGGGCGCCCGTCCCCGGGGCTTCCTCGCGCGCCCCCCACCGCCCCCGGGGCTCCGCGCTGGGCTGGGGCGGGGGGGACCCGGCTCGACCCGAGCGCAGACCCGGGAGCCGCGCGGGGCGCCGCGCGGGGCGCAGCAACTTTCTCACCCGGTGGAACTAGGAGGCGGGAGGAGCCCCCCTCGCCCCCCGCCCCCCGCGGGCCAGCCGGGGACCCCGGGCAGCCTCCCCCCTGCGCGGCGCCCTGCTCCTGGCACCGCGTGGTGCCCCTCGGCCCCCCTCGCCCCGCGCGCAGCACCCCCTGCACCTGCGCGCCGGCCGGGCCTCGGGATGGAGGGCTCACGGCGCCGCGGGCAGGTGCGGGCAGGTGGGGGCAGGTGGGGGCAGGTGGGGGCAGGGGACGGGGGGGGCACGACGCGTCTGCTCCGACAGCGCCGGGGGAGCAGAGTGCAGCCGAGCAGGGACCCCCACCCGCGGCGCGGAGCGCGGAGGCCCCGGGGATGGGGGCGAGCCTCCAGCCCCCCCAAAGGTCGACTGCGAGGACGCGCCCCCGGCTCCGCGCACCCCGCCCCCCCCCCCGCACCGGGCCGGCGACCCTCCGGGGAACGGGAATCCGCTCAGCGCGGGGCCGGCCGCCGGTTCTCCTCCGCGGGGGGCTCTCCTGGGGTGTTGGGGCGTTTTGAAAGGAAAACCAGCGTCGGGGAGGCTCCAGGACACCCCCACCCGGCCCCGTAAGGCTAATGAAACCACCCGGTTTATTAAAGTTCGTCATTTTTATTAATTATTGTCATTACCATCGCTTTTGTGTTGGCCGGAGGACGGAGGCGACGGCGTCGGCCCCGGGAGCCGCCCGCAGCAGCTCTCCAGGGCGCACTATTTGTCCAGGAGGCAGAATGGGTTTCCTAGGACGGCTGGCGGGGGGCCGGGAAACTCGGCTACTGGGCCGGGGTGGGGTGCGCGGGGTGCGCGGGGTGCGGGGGGAGGGGGCAAAGCGTTCGAGCTCGGGCAGACCGTTAAACCTCCAGCCCCCCCACCCACCCCCGTCGGCACGGGAAGGGGGCTCAGCGCGCGGCGGAGCAGCAGGGCAGGGCCGCGGGGCTGGGGAGGGGGCGGGAGGCGGCGGCGGGACGCTCCGGGGACCCCGGGTCGCGGCGGGCGCGGGGGGCGGCGGACGCACGAGGCTCCCTTACCTTTCTCTCTAAGCCCCGTTTGCACCTGCTCTGCAACCATAAATACTTCGTGATGCTTAGTGTGCAGCCAAGCGATGGCCGAATGTTAAGCGATCCTTCGCGCTCCCTCCCCTTTTGAAAAAACCGGCTCAAAAGAATGTTAATAGTGTCCTCGTTATCCATCGGCTCCGACACATGCCGCCCGGTCGGCAGGAGAGGCGAGGACCCGGCGCTGGGACGCGCATCTGGGTATTTACATCTTACGCGGCCGGAACACACACACATATACACGCTCTCTGCATCGAAATCCAAAAAAGAGGAGCCCCGCGGATGCCTCCGGGGAGGGAGGGGACGCGGAGGGGAAAAACTTGGCGAGCCCAGTACATCCAAAGATCGCTTATCAGGAGCCACCTGCTTCGATGCGCAGAATTCCCGAGGAGATTTAGAGGGAGAAGGGGGAAAAAAAAATTTTTAATGAAATACCCAAAACACACACTTGGAACTGGAAGACGCCTAAGACGCGTGGAAATGGAGAGGATGAGACGATCTTCCGAGGGTGCAGATCCGCCCGCTAAGTGAGCAGTCGCCTCCAAAGATCACGGGCGGGGAGGTGGCTGCAGCTCGGCCCTGCTCCGGTCCCCGCCGCCGCCGCCGCTGCTACCTGTAGACACGCGCACACACGCGCACACACGCGCGCACACACAGCGCAGCCCGCCCTCCTCCCCCCGCCCCCGCCCCCGCCCCCCGCTCGGCGCTGCTGGGTGCAGGAGTCGGAGCCAGGCTACACCCGCGTCCCGGACCCCGTCCCGCCGCCACCCCTCCTCCCCCGGGTCGGGGCGCAGCATCCCCCGTCCCCGCCCTGCGCGCCACCCCCCCTCCCCCCGGCGCAGGCCGCGGTCGCAGGGGTGCGGGGTGCGGGCCCTCCTCCCTGCCTCCGCCCGCGGCCGCCGAGCCTCCACCGCCCGCAGCCGCCGAGCCTCCACCGCCCGCGGCCGCCGAGCCTCCACCGCCCGCGGCGCTCAGGGCTGCAGGGGCGGGGGGGGGAGGGCTCCGGGCGTCACGCGTGACGTGCACCGAGCCCCCCGGAGCAGGTGCAAGGGGACCGGGCCGGGCCTCCAGGCCTCGGCGTCGCCACGCTGCCCTCCCGGCGCCGGGGCTCGGCCACTGAGAGCTCACGGTTGGAGGCCGAGCCTCCCAGCGCCTCCTCGGGGTCTGTCCCTCGGCAGGTGTCTGGCCACCAAGTCCCCCTTAGGGTCGGCGTCCGCCAGCCGGCGGCAGAGTGGGCTCCCGAGCCCCGCAAGGTGCGGGCCCGACCGTGGGCACGGGGTCGAGGAAATGCCACTGCTCCGGCCTGTCCCCCCGGCTGCTCCAGCATCTTCGCCCCCGAAAGGGGATTTAAAAAAAAAAAAAAAAGACTCATCATAGCTAATGAGCGCTGGCTTCTGCGACGGGAGGGACTCCTGCACCACACTGTTCACACTGTTCACACCTACCCACCTCCCGATCCGCTGCCCCCCTCCCCCCCGGGGATTTCTAAATGCCACTGAATTGGGGGCCAGGGCCCTGACAGCCCAAGCATCAGGGGACTCGAGGGCGAGGTGTAATGATACAAACAAGAAATCCACCAGGAGAGAAATCGCTAGGAAAAAATCAGTGACGCTTAGCCTAGAGAACTGGGTTTTTTTCTTATTGCAAAAGCGCTTGCTTCAAGTTCTCAAATCTCCCTGTGTATTATAATCTGTGAAATGTAGGTAAAAGAAAAGGAACTTTAAAATCAACGCTTCCAACGCAGTTGCTCAGAAGTATCACTCACTCGTTAATTAATTAATAACACTAAATAAGAAACCTAGAGTTCCAGCACAGGTAACCAGGTTTGTAGAAAGAATCTTCAAGATGGCATATCATTCCTTCTTAGAAGGAATTTGGTACATTTTGCTGACAGTTTTAGCATTCAGTCTGTCTTGTCATTGTTTTTTCTTTTTTTTTTTTAAGTCACCTTTAGTTGATGTGTTGACAAATAGTAGATTTCACTATTGCTCCTAGGAAAGTGAATCTCATCCAACTAAAACATGGGGCTGATTCGTGGTGAAAGATCTGCCTTGCCCCAGGCTGTCTAAGTCTACATCCTATGAAAAACTCTCTGAAATTTCTAAATTCACTGGAATTTTCTAGGAAAAATGAGAAATGAGGATCTATTCCAGTATCAATAAAAGTGCCTGATTCAATTTCTTCAACTTTCAGGAGGCTACACAGCTGAGGTAGCCTGATACCAGGCATCATTTTAAAAACTGAAGAATCCAAAAAAAAAAAAAAAAAAAAAAAAACTGAAGAATCAAACTTTTTAAAAAGAAATAAAGATAATGCAATAAAACTGATTGTAATTTACAAATATAAAGTTCTGTATACTTTCTTGTATCCCAAGATTGTAGGGATCACTTTCTAAATGCATCAGCTGAGGTTACTATCAGAACCCTAAGGGAAAATAGTCTGAACGTTTTTCATCTCTAATATTTGGTATTTATGGTATGAGATTAATCCTAAATAGGTTCTATTGTGCTTTTTCATTATTCTTTTCACAGCTACTACACTTTATCAACTGGGCACTATTATCTCATTTTTATAAGTTAAGTCTTACCAAAAAATCCCAAGAATTCTAACAAAATAGAATTGCCTTATAAACAGAACTTACCACAATCTGTGAATACAGGCAAATGAGCTACACTCCCTTTGCCCATCTTTCCCACTTTCTCAATCAAACACCCTGAGGGAATCGACCCACCCTATATCATTTGAAGCCAAAAGCAATGAAAGCAAGAAGTTTTGCTTTTTATGTTTTTCTTTTGTGGGTATGCAGTTAAGAGCTGGTACTCTGGAATCAAATTGCCTGAGATTGAATCCTGGATCTTCACCGACTTTGTTATTGCCTGGTTTGTGTTACTTAATCTCCCTAAACCTCAAATTCTCCCTCTGCAAAATAGAGATAATAACAGTACCTACTCCGTGGGAATATTGTGAGGATTATCCAAAATAATGCATGTAAAGCGCTTGACACGAGTAGGTGATTTTTCAGTGTTCACTCTATTTTTAGTGTCTATGTGATGTCTTTTCTGATTCAAACACTAGTATACGTAGCGATATTTGGGCTTTACACTAAAAGCTGATCATGAAATTTGGATGCACACGTAGCATGGAAGCCATTAGTGGTTACAGAATAATTGCTAGACTCTCCCTGCCTTCTCTTTTTCTTATGGTCCTGTATCTGTGTCTGTGACCCAATTTTTGTATAGGGGATCATACTAAAGGTGAATAATGAGATAGAAAAGAAAACATTAAACACATGAAAAAGTGATGAACGCACCAATAAAATGTAGGAAATTGAATCCAATTCATAGTGTGAACTGATCATGTGATCTTCTAGGTTGTGCCATTAACTGGGCTCTAGTTTGCTGCCTTAAACCAGTCAGATACAGTTTGGAATGAATACTAGAACTTTCTGTACCGTCAAATACAAACAAAAAACCTTGTGCAATTTCCCCAAACACATCTGCTCATTTGTGGATTGGGAAGGAGATCCTAATATAACACATAAAGTATTAACATTTTCTGAAAATATTGGCTCAGAAGAGCTAATCTATTAAGTGGGAAGGGGTAAAATATCACTAGAGGAGTAGTGAAATCACCTTTATATGTTTATGACCTAATTGTCATGATGGTAAAATTTTCTTTTCCAGAAAAAAAAAATGAAAATACTGGAAAAGAAAGTTAGGCTTGAAGGCATACATTATAGTGTTATTTTCAGATACCTCAGTGCAGTAGTATATAGACTCGGTTTGCTTTTAGTCCAGAAAGTCATTAAGTGGGAACATCTTCTCCCCCAGTAGATATATATATATATATATATATATATATATATATAGAGAGAGAGAGAGAGAGAGAGAGAGAGAGAAATTAAATGGCATACTCTCCTAAAGTTCAAAAAAAAAATGCAAGAGTATTACTCATTCTTTGGAAAATCCCGAAGACTCATAGCAGGAGATTAGCACTTTTTTTTTTTTTCTTTTCCAAGGGGCTTCAGAAGGAAAAGTACTAATAAAATATCATGCTTGGATGAAATTTTACTTCAACTTTCCTCATAAATCATATGTATTTTACTCAAAATGGGCTAAAAATAAATAATATACTGTGAGAGATTTTATAGGGGCAGTGGAAGTTCATATTTCAGCTCTGAAAGAAATAAAAAATGGAGCTGAATAATCTGTCAAGTTATGGCATTTGCCAAGTATACCACCTGCACAGCTTCCTGGCTGTTTTTTGTTATAACCTAGACAAAAGATATAGATGTTATTAATGCAGAAAAGATAAATCCTAACTTTTAAGAGTACCAGCATAGTCTGGTTGTATGTATTATCTATTTGGCCACAATCCATCTGGTCTCCAACTCTATAGTCTGTCCACAACCAACTCTCCATCCCATGCAGTTTATACAGCATGGCCAAATTCATCTTTTTTTTTTTTTTTAATCTAGCTTTTCCCAAGTCAAACCATTTTTGAAAATCCGTAACAAATCTGTAATTCCTATCATGTGAAATACAAACTTCTTATCCCAGGATCCAAAGTTAACTCTCAATTCTACACGTCTTTATTCAGCTTTCTCTCCCACGACTTCTCTACCTAATCTATTTCCCCTAAAAGATGTAATTCACTGGTCTCCAAGCCCAGTTCTCAAGATTTCTTCTCTTGGGCTAGCCAAATCACCATCTCTACCAACTGAACTATCAAAAATACTACCTCAAAGATTCTTTCAGCCAGAAATTATTTTCCCTAACTCTAAATACAAGTAATACGTATCCCCCATAATGCAGTTGCACAGTCTATCTTATGTTACCATTATTTCTAGATCTTTTGTTCCTCCTGACTTATTTACTGGGTACCTAACAATCTCTCACTCCAGGACCTTTGCACTTACCATTCCCTCTGTCCTGAACTCTCTTTTCCTCCTGATGGCTGTATGAGTCCCTCTCTCCTATAGATCTCTGTTCAGATGTCACTTTCAAAGGTTGTCTTCACTGCTATCTAAATAACATTCTCCTCATTCACTCTGTCTCCTTAACTTGTTATATTTGCTTCAGTATACTTATTGTGACCTAATTGTATTTATTTGTTTATTATTTGCTTCTCCACACCAGAAGGTAAACTTCATGAAACCAGAGATTTAGTCTGTTTTGTGTACTGCTCTGTGCCAAATACCTAGAAGTATACCGGATGCATTATGGCGCTTTATACATACTTAAACAAATGAATAAATGAATGAATAAATGAATGAAGGTGGTTAATTTGATTCACTAATAGCAATTTTGGAGGCATGATTACTGACTATCTCTAACGTCAGCCAACAATTGCACATAAAGACTTAAGAATTTGCTCAGATGTTCTTGAAAGACATTTCTTAAAAATATATGTCTTACTTAAAATACATTAAAGCCGTAATTACAGGACACAGGCCCCACTTTTTTGAGATAATGTTTAGAATGGGCATATATTAGCCCCGAATGTGTTCATAAAGCAATGATACTATACCATACTTTCAAAAATAAGCTGGTCGTTTAAGGGCCAATGATACTTTATTATGTATGACTTAGATTCTGCATTTGCTCATTTCCCAGATTTTAATGATTTTAAACTGCGTAATCTAGGTAATGTTCTTTTTCAAAGGCTCTAAAGTTCTTTTTTGATAATTATTTAAAAATTTGAAATTTATAGGAACAGTGATAAAAACCTAAAATGACCTTTATAATATAGTATGTATTTGGTTCTTAAACAAGTTAAGATTGCTTTGTATTATTGGGTAAATGAATTCTCACTCACCCATCCTTTCAGTGCCTGTCTGTACTTATTACCTTATTATTGAAGGATCAAAAGGATTCTAAACACTGTGTTTCTCCACCTGTACAGTGTCTCTGAGGTAGGATCATACCTACATGATATGGTGACTTTGTGTATAATATAAAAAAGACTTTCCAGAGAAGGACATTCCAAGCAGAGGAGCAACATGTACAAAGGCATGAGATCACTTGAGTGCAAAATATATTATTAAAGGCAAGCAGCTCTGTTTAGCTGGAGCATGTGAGGTCTATAGGGAGTAGCAAAAAATGAACTTGTGTGTAAGCAGGGTCAGATAATGAGGGGACTTTAATTCAGGCAATGCAGTTTGGATCTGACCCTTAGTCAGGGCCCCTAGTGGTGTGTGATCACATTTGCTTTATAGAGAAGTCTGTCTGTAGGTAGCAGTGAAGGTAGTGGATTGGAAAGCAGAGTTTTATAAAGCCAAGAGGCAGGGAAGCCAGTTATGAAATTAGTGCAATAGTATACGAAAAAGATGCAGGTGGTTCAACTATGCAGCAATAACAAAAACAACAAAAAAGTAATTTAGAGTAGTGCATTAATACAAGAAAAACTTAGAAACTAACTGGCTGTGGAATGTGAGAGAAAGTCTAAAACATTTTTTAAGCTAGGTAAATGGCACTGTCAATTATATGAACTTTATGAAACAGGAATATTTTTAGTAAAGTTATTTCAAGATGGAAAACCTAAAACCCAGTGGTAAAATTACTAGATCCAAGGCAAAATAGTTTAAACTTGAAACTCTGTCCTCTGATTCCAATTCAATTAACTTAACACTGTTACACATTATCCTCCTAAACTTAAAAGGTATTAATAGATATGAAAATATGGCTTTCAAATACTCAAGTTTGTAGTTAATATGAGTTCAGGAAAAAACTATTTCAGCGGAAGATTACTGGTCAATGTCTGAAATTTAGGCATTCTATATTGTTAATCTAAAAAGAAGGTGGTTTGTTTGATGTCAAGAACTGTGTAAAACTTCAATAAACATAGAGGGGAGGGGGAAAGAATGAGAGAGGGAGAGAAAAAGCAGAGAAAGAGAGTAACAATCCAAGCTACAGCAAGAGAAACAGAATTGAGGATTGAGCTTTCCTGAAGACAACTGCTATAAAGTCAAAGATCTCTATAAACCGTGGACATAACGCCAAAAAAGCTACGAAAAGGTCCTTTAAAGCAAACAGCAGCATACAGATTCTTTTAGGGAATACACACACACAGAAGAGGAATTGCAGAAAGAGACTTCTCATTTTTGCAGGTATTAATTAGCCTGGGGCCAGGAGGAGTCAGTGTGATGAGAAAACCTGTGATTCCTTGGTTTGGGGAATCACAAGACCGAATCCAGGGGAAACTGAGAAAGAGGGAAAAAAATCTCAGAGAAGATAAAATAGACATGCAGGAGATGCTCAGCTTCTATCTGCCCACATCTTTGGCTGACCCCTAAACCACATCCATGTGCAAGAGATTCATAGTAGCTCAGTTAAAGAACTTATTTGAGTTAGTATTGGAGTCATTGTCCAAATCAGATAGTTACCTGCTAAAATAAAAGAAATAATACTTTTCGGAAGAAAAACAATGGAACTCAGAGTTTCCATAACTTAATATTCATATAATTCAAGATGTGATCCAAAAATTATCTGACGTACAAAAATTCAGGAAAATAGAATGTGCTCTTAAGAAAAAAGAAAATCAGCTGAGACCAAATCCTGGGTTATCTAAATGTTGGAATGAACCAACCAGGATTTAAAGTAAAAAGAATATACACTTGCAGTAAGTAAAAAAAAAAAAAAAAAAAATAGGAAATTTTAAAAAAAGATTTTATTTATGTATTCATGAGAGACACAGAGAGGCAGAGACATAAGCAGAGGGAGAAGCAGGTTCCTCACAGGGAGCCTGATGTTGGACTCGATCCCCAACTGGGATCATGCCCTGAGCTAAAGGCAGATGTTCAACACTGAGCCACCCAGGCTTCCCCAAAAATAAGAAATTTAAGCAGAGAAATATACATGACAAAAAGAACAAAAAGGACATTCTAGAACTGAAAAATATTACAAATGAAAACTTCACTGGTTGAGTTTAATAGTGAAATGATGGAAATGACCATAGAGTCAGGGAACTTGAAGGTAGAACAATAGATATCAGCCAAAGAAAAGAACGGAGAAAATTGAAAGAAAATAGATGGTATATATAAGCCACTCTTAAAAGGAGAACAACAGAATGGAGCCAAAAAATACTTGAGTAAAAAATGGTAGCTGGAATTTCGCATATTGCCAGTGATACACAAAATGGTGCATCCACTTTGGAAAATAGTTCAGATTCTTAAATGATAAACATATACTTACCATAGGACCCACCAAAGCTACTCCTAAGCATATACCAAAAGAAATGAGTGAATAGGTCCAAACAAAGATTCCTATACAACATTTGTAGCAACACTTTTCCATAATGACCTCAAACTGGAAACACACTAAATACTCATAAATGATGAATGAATGAACAAAGCGTGTTACATCCATATTTTTGGAAACTACAAAGCAACAAAAAAGAGCACAGTATTATAAAACACACTACAGGAGCACCTGGGTGGCTTAGTCAGTAGAATGGCTGAGTCTCGATTTTGGCTCAGGTCGTAATCTCAGTGTCCTGGGATCAAGCCCTGAGTCTGTCTCCATGCTCCTCAGGGAGTCTGCTTAAAGATTCTCTCTCCCTCTCCCTCTGCCCTGCCCCCAGCTCACATACACACACACACTGTCTGTCAAATAAATAAATAAATCTCAAAAAAAAAAAAAAACCATATGCTACAAAAACAAATCTAAAAACATTATGCTAAGTGAGAGAAGTCCAACACAAAAGACTGCTTGCTTTATAATATTACTGATAAGAAATTCTAGAAAAGGCAAAACTATAGTAATGAAGATCAATGGTTGCCTAGGGCACGGCTGGGTAGCTAGTGATGGCAAAAGGTCACAGGGGAGCTTCTGAGACAAGTGGGAATGTCTATACTTTGATTGTAGCTGTGATTCTAAGCCTGTACACAATTGCTAAAATTCATCAAACCCTACTCTTAAAATGGAGAAAATTTATTATATGTAAATTATACCCTCAGAGAGCTAAGTAAAACGAAGAATGGTATGTAGTTGAAAAACTAATGTGAAATCATGTGGGAGATTTTGCAAATGAAGCAAAGGAAACTGCACTTAGTACAGTTGGCAGTAGGAAAAAAATGTAAGCTTCCTATTTATTAAAAAAAATTTCATGCTTTAGAAAGATTAATCTAACAGCAGAATACATGATAGACTAGAAGAGGAAATGATAGGGGCTAAGAAATCTTTCTGGGTCATCAGGTCAAACCTTACATGGTAGCAATTGGAATGGAAAAGTAAGTATACATCTGAAATATTTCAAAAGGAGATACTAATTATTTGGGATATTATTCTCTAATAAAGGAAAGAAATTAAAATGTTGTACATGAATGTAAAAATAAGATAGGAAAGCATTTAGCCAGAAAACTTTATCAGTGTTTACCTGTTGAGACAGAGCGAAAAATTACACATTTTATTTTCCACACTGTATAGCTACCCCACACCGAACAATTTATTTCTATCCCTCTCCATGTATGATCTTTCTTAATCCTCACCACTAAATGATGAGGGGAGTGGACTAACCCTCATTTTAGAGATGAGGGAACTGAAGCCATGTTTAAGTGAACTGTGGAAGATCATGCAACTAAAACACAGTAAAGCCAGGTTCAAGCTAAACTCTGGCACAAAATCCTTTTTTTCTTAGCCTTAGACTCAATTGAGAGAATAGATTCTCAGTATCATCATACACTGTAATGAAATCAAGAAAAAAGCAAACTGAGAAAGCACCGTTGAATCTATCAACATTTTTTCAGGAATCAGTGTGAAGAGAGCAAAAGGGGAGCCCTCTGGAGTTAAGAAGACTAATCAGAGAATGGATACGTAGCGGATATAACTTTAATCACCTAACACTTTTGTCAAGACTTTCAATGTTCTTCCATCTTTATAGTAGAAACAGTGACTACCTTTCAACATAATCGACTCTCTTTAAAATGCAACTGACAGAAACTCAACTCAGGCCCAATTAAGTAAAACAAGCAAATTCCTGAGAAGCAAAAACCATAATTTATTGGGTTATACAACTGAGAAGTTCAGGCTGTATTGAGCTCTCACCATGACTGTATCTAAAGGCTTTACCTGAGGTCATTAAATTTTTCTTTTACCTTTTCTTCATTCTTTGGCTTCCCTCTGCTTTGTTTTCAGGCAGGTTCTCTTCATTCCTGGGACAAGATGCAACTCCAGATATTCCCTTTCAACCTGGCATCTTCAGAGAGAATTGCTTTGTTAACTCCAGAAAGAAATCTTATGAAGGACTTGAAGTGGTTTTGCTTGGATGATACATTCATTTCGGTCACAGGCAATGGAGCCCAGGACACACCAGGTAAGAGAGCCCACCAAGATTTACACAAGTAGTGGAGACTGATGTAGGAAAAGCCTAGAATGGTTACCAGAAGAAAGGTGAAAAGCCTTTCCGGGCAGACCTACTCTATAGTCATGATGACGGTTTGCCACATGCTGCTCCTAGTTTTTTTCTCCCGTTAGGTCCTTTCCAGTTCCTTCTATCTAGCAGAAGCGGGTTAGTTATTGCAAAACCACATCTCATGCTTCCTAATTTCTGAGTCTTTGTTCAGTTTGTTTATGCTACTTTGAGTTCCTCCCCTAAACCTGCCTGATTAAATATAAATTCTAGAAGCTAATGCATTGCATATATTAGGTGTTTAATGAATGTTCATTGTAGGGAATTGTCTAAGTAATTCATTAGACATTCAGGAGACAAGAAGATACACAGGGCAGAGTCACTAACCTCAAAGAGCTTTGATTAGGAGGTTAGAGAAAACACAAATAACCAAAGTACGAAACAAAACAATGCACTGAATACAAAAAAATAAAGGGAATTCAGAGTGGGAAAGGATGAAGCGTATCTGAGAGAAGGGGGAAATAGATTTCAGCAAAGGCTTTGTTTAAGTGCAAGTATTTGATTTAGCTCTTAAAAGTGATCGAAATTCAATGCGTATTTATTTGAATTGAGTAGATGAAGAAGTGAATGAGTGAGGTATAAGAAGAAACAGATAAAGCATTTCAATTTTAGATCATCTATAAAGAAAGATTAGTCTGAATTCTAAAAGGTAGTGGAGTCAAGAAATGACTTCTGTATTTCTTTTTTTTCTTTCTTTTGTTCCTTCCTTCCCTCCTTCCTTCCCTTCTTTTGGTAGGGAATTGAACATATTTGAAGAAGAGGAATATTAAATAGGATATACCAAATTTATTAAGAAAAAAAAATGGTTCAATGTAAGATTTTGGTCTAGAAAAGTAGAGGATGGGGAGCCTGGGTGACTCAGTCATTAAGTACCTGCCTTCAGCTCACATCGTGACCTCAGGTCCTGGGATCCAGCCACAAATGGGGCTCCCTGCTCAGCAGGAAGCCTGCTGCTTCTCCCACGCCCTCTGCTGTTCCCCCCATTTGTGCTCTCTGGTTTTCTCTCTGTGTCAAATAAATAAATAAAATATTTTAAAAAAAGAAAAGTCAAAGAGAATGAGATACAGAAAATAAATGGAATTTTAAAGGCAAATCTCTTAAGAAAAAAAAATAATCTTAAATAGTCTTAGGAAACCAAAACCAAACAAAAGATTTTATAGGAAAATACCTTTTTTTAAATGATAGGCTTAACTTTAAAGTGGCAAACATTAGTTCAGATTTTCCTGTTTATAATGGATTACTGTGTTTTGTTTTAAATCTGTTCGATGGTAATTTATGGACTACATAAAAGTAACAAAATACTTCCTCATACAATATCTAGTCCCTATTTCTTAATAATCTACTTCAGTCGAAAGTTTAAAAGTGTTCTTCCAGTCATTTATATATAAATAGAGGTGTTAAGTGTCCCTTACAGTATTAGGAAATCAATATAAATATTTAACGTAAAGGAAAGAAGAGATGATTTAAGTATCTTGGGATTCAAGTTGGAGACAATTGCCCTCTCACATTTCTTTCTCATTTTCTCTGTTTCAGAGAAATAAGAGTACTGTCTTTGATACCTAAAATGATAATTATAATTTCTAAATTCGTGAAGCCGATCGCCAGCCTCTAGTAGCAGGTTCATATTTATTCTAGTGCTCTCACAATGGGAAATGCGTTAGAACTGGATGTTTGTGATGTCATTATGAAAAGGAATCTTAGGCTTTACCTTACCATATCCTTATATGCTAAGATTTTCATTTATTTATGTAGCAGCCCCTTAGAACTAATTAGAACATTTTGGTCACTAGAAGGTGCTAGATATTTGCCCCTGCAAATACAGGGAGGTGATGTAAAGCCTAGAAGGATTCTGATAGAAATTTTCTCTTGTAAAGGTTGCATGTGGGAGGAGGAACCACGTAACATGTAACTCAGAAGTTGTTAGACTTGATGAGTAATGTGCGTTGAAGGGTCATTTCATTATTCTGGGTCACACTTCATTTTTGTAGAGGCCAGTGGGATCTGTTCCCTGCTGCAATTTGCTAAGAATTACAGATATGGCCCTCTCCATCTCTATATGTTCCTAATAAAATGCAGTGTGCAGAGGGGGAGGGAATGTGGAAACAATGCATTCCCATGAATTATGTTAAGCATTTATTTCTCAGCTCATCTTCTACTAAACACCTCTTAACACCCTGCCTGGTAACCAGACTTGATGATTTGCACACTGGCCCCCTACAGGTCTAACTTCATTCTGTTTTCTCCTCCTGGAGCATTCCTTTTTCATGCACTTCCTTCCCTTTATCATTTCATCATTTCCAACCCAATATTCTCAAGACAAAAAATGTGAAGCTCAGCTCAGATATCCCCTCTTGCATGAAACCTCCTCCCTTTTCCCCTCATGATGAAAGTAGTACTTTTCTTCTGAACTTCTCTGGCACTTTATACCCTCATTGCAGGCATTCCTAAGTGATTCATAGTGATTTTTATGTGTTCCTCATCTACCCTATTGGAAAAGTGATTTGCAGATTCTTTCCCTTTTTATTTTATTTTTTAAAGATTTTATTTATTTATTCATGAGAGACACAGAGAAAGAGGCAGAGACACAGGCAGAGGGAGAAGCAGGCTCCATGCAGGGGAGCCCAATGTGGGACTCGATCCCAGGACCCTGGGGTCATGACCTGAGCCAAAGGCAGACGCTCAACCACTGAGCCACCCAGGCATCCCAGATTCTTTTCCTTTTTAAAAATTTGGCACCTGAGTTATCATGCACATATAAATACTGCATAAACATTTTTTAATACATAAATATATGAAAATGAACAATAAATAATATAAAAAATAAATGTGTTAGAAGAGCGATTAAGAAGTTGTTATAGCCTTTCAGTGGTGTTCACACCCTTAAACCAGCATGATGGCAGTATATACTAGGGTAGTGGCAAGTGGAAATGGATGAAATGGAAATTGTGAAAGCTATCCAGGAGCTAGAATTGATAGGATGTGGAGAAGAAGGTGAGGAAGAGAGAGAATTCAATATTCTTTCCAGATTTCCTGCTTGAGGAAATGAGCAGTTGATTGTACCATTTACTAAATAGAGAATTCTGAAGAAATAGCAGTACCAGGGGAGGAAAAGAATTCATTCCATTTGGATACGCTGAATTCTAAGTGCCTATGAAATCCAAGTGGATAAAAACAACTAGGGATTGATTATGGGTCTAAAGTTCAGGAGACAGTGTGGATATACATGTTGGAATTGTCAGCAGGTGCATGGTGATTGGAGCTGTACCAGTGACTGGGAAAGATCACTAGGGACAGTTAGTAAACAGGAAAGAGAAGAGCCTAGAATAGAAGAACAACAGCATTTTAGAGTCCAGGTGAAAGAGGAACCTGGAGGCTGAGTAGTGGGTGGCTGAGGGACAGAGGCGTAATGAGCATCAGATCCTGATGAGAGGGATCAAAATGAGGACTGAACAGAGTCCAACTGGGACATCGGTTTCTCCAGTGGAAATGGTTTCTGTGGAATATTCAGAGCAGAAACCAGACTGAAGTGTGTTGAATAGTCAGTGAGAGGAGAGAAAATGAAAACAGCAATTACAGAAAATTCATTCAAGAAGTTTGTAAAGATGAGGCTAGAGATAGATTTGTAGCCTAAGAAGGAAATTGGGTCAGAGGAAGGGCTATTGTTTTTTGGGCTTTGTTTTTACCATTGGAGAGATTATTTTGAAATGTTGATGGAAAGAAGCTAGTAGAGAAGGTCAGGCTGATGATCACAGAGAGGGGGAAGATTGCTATGGTTCTTAAGGAAAGCAGAAGGCCCTGGAAAGTAAAGCTAAGAGGAAGGATATCACCCATCTAACAAGGAGATGAGTAGATACAGGTAAACTTGTAGATTTCCTGGGAAGTCAAAAGAGTTTCTGCTGGATGGTTTTGTTTGTTTGGTGATGCGAGATTCAAAGCCTGCTATAAATTGTGTAAGTGTGTATTGTAGAGCAGTATTGAACATCTGAAAGGACCAAACAATCAATATTTTAAGCAGCATATGTATACATACTTAACAGTCATTAAAACTAGAAACTGAATACAATGTGATTAATAGACATATTCAAATTCCCTGTGTGTGTGTGTGTGTGTGTGTGTGTGTGTGAGTGGACTTGACCATTTTACAGAATTAGGTTTGTAAGGCTGCAGGTAAAGAACTTAATGCACAAGATTTGCCATCAAGAGAGCTGAGATGAAGAAATTAACATACAGGGCAAAAAAATACAAGGATGTTTGTACGATCTTCACAACAATCCTATGAAATAGGTACTATTTACTATCTCCCCTATATCTCTGAGGAGACTGACGCACTGAGTTTAAAGAACTTGAAAAAAATTTGAGAAGTCATGAACTACCACAGAATGAGCAATTGCTGGGATTAGGATCTGTATCTACCTCTATCCTAAGCACATACTAATTATACCTTTGTGGTAAAATCTCCTGCATTATTTACTGTGTACCATTATCCAAGTTGTATTACTGGCCCTAGTGCTTATTCATGTTTTTAACCATACACTGTTTACTATGTACAACTAAATGGAAATAAAATTGATCTCATATAGATTTCTGGTCAAAATGGCACTGAGAGATCAATGTTTAAGGGGTTCCCCCTGCATCAAATTTATATCAGTAACCAAATATATTTTTAATATGTTAAAAAATGTTTTTTTTTTTAATGTTAAGGAATTAACAATTTAAAACCAGATTGTCCTCCACAGCATGAGTGGGCCTCTTCAAATCCACTCAAGGCCTGTGTAGAACACAAAGGCAGAGTAAGCAAGAGAGAATTATCTCTCTTTACGTGATTGTCTTTGAGCTGGGACACCAGTCTTCTCCTTCCTTCAGATTCTGACTTGGAGTAGAACTTTACTATCAGCCTTCCTACTTCTTAGGCTTTCAAACTCAGATTGAAACCATACTGTTGGGTCTCGGGGTCTCCAGCAAACCTTGAGAGTCCTCAGCTTCCATAATCACCTGAGCCAATTCCTTATAATAAATCTATGTACACACATATATACAGGGAGACAACCAACATTCCATTGGTTCTGTTTCTCTGGAGAACACTAATACAGCGGTGCTACTCAAAGACATGATAAATGTCTCCACTAGTTCAAAATAGAGAGAAACACACAGTGGTAGGAAGGGTGAAGGCCCCAGGCTGCTGGCTTCCAGGTCTGGAAGAACTCAAGAAGCCAGGAGGAAGTCAACTCCTGCAAACAAAGAGACTCAAAGTATTACCCATACAGCCAAGGACCACAGCCAGGTTGTGTTGTGACATTAGGGATTGGAACTGATAAAAAAAAAAGAGTGACCCCTACCTAGGTCTGCTTCTGTGAGCAGGTCAAAAGGCAGCTGTGCCACCTGGACGTGGGTCAAGCCATTCTCTGGCTGGGAGATGAGATATGCAGTGTTGCTGTATATAGAGCAAGAGCTCCATGTTAGAGAAATGAGATCATCTCTGGATTTAGAACCCAGGGAATAAAGAGACCAATAAAATCACTTGGGAGAGGCAACGGGCTGAGACAGACAGACAGACAGACACACACAGAAAGCAACTCCTCAAAAAAAGGCTGCAAATTAGTATTCAAAAAAAAAAAAACCAAACTATTATTTGAGAAAATCAATTAACAAAAACTACAATCCAAGAAACAAATTCACTCACGGTAATTGAAAATAACAGAGCAATCTAAAAATCACTTTAACCTAAGTACATTTAATATTATCAAAGAGATAGAAGAAGAAATGACACCCATAAAAAACAAAAACTAGGAATCAAAAACAGATATAAATGAAGAACAGAAATGTATGAAAAAATAAGTAGTCCTGAAAGAAAATTATAATTACTAAAAACAACTAAAAAAAGAAAAACTCCAGACTGGAAAATTTCAGAGGCAGTATTGAAGACTTCACCCAAAACATAGAAAAGAAAGAGCAAGACAGCAAATATTAAATATTGAAAAAAAGCTCCAGAGTCTGGCACTTTTGCCTAGGACATGGAGACATGGAGAGTATAGTTCCTACCCTGAGAACAAGAAAACGCCTGACAAACTACAGAATCATAACTTCTCTTAAACCCATGAGACAGTGAAGTTGCGTGAAGTCAAAGGAAAGTCAGGTTTCTCCAACAGAGACAGGACGTGAACACACATGACCTGTGGTCCAGAGTGTGAGAAGAGAAAGAGGTGGGTGCCAGGTGCACACAAGGGGGTGAGAAGAATTCAACTACAATGGTCATAAATTGCTAAAGGCAATTCACAGGAGAACACACTGTGTGGGAGCCCAGACACAAGGGGAATTTGCACCCACTTACCCGTCTCTTCTCTACAGGCTTCCAACGGATGCTAATGAGAAAGAGCCCTGGCGGGGTTGGTGACTAAAGAAAGCTTCACCCAGTGGTGCAGCCCTGGAGGAAGGAAGAGGTCCTTCTTGCAGGAAAAGCTGGAAGCACCCCGCCCCCCCAAACGTAGATGCCAGATCCTATGGAACAAAAGCCACTGAAGGAATGGCAGCAAAAACCATCACCCCCAGAGCAGGCTGAAGAAGGCCCATCGCCCCTGGAGATGGATAGAAGATAGTGGAGGGGGGGGGGGGCCTCTCCATTGCAGATGATGCCAGCTATAAGTGTGACAGCATACTGGCATTTCTTCCCCTCTAATGTCATATTGTAGATCTTTTGCTCTTTTTTAAAATAAAGATTTAATAATGCATAAAGCTGAATGACTTCCTGGGCAATGTAATTTAAGTTTAGCGATCAAGTAAAGGGCCATATCTTGCCAAGTGATGTTGTTCTTACTCTTTAGGCAATCACCTTCTTCACAGCTGCTGTATAACCCCTTGGGCTTTTACTGCCATTATTTTTTAAAAAATTATCAATAATTTTAATGTCAATGACACAATGACCGTATACCTCATTATCAGCCTGCAGACTTATCCAAATTTATGTGTTCTGTGATGAATATGAAAATAAAATATTCCTCATTGTTTCAAACATTTGCTGGAGTGTTTTGAGAAAAGTATATTCTTGAACCACCAAAGCCTTGATCCCTCTCTGAAGAAGATATTGTACTACTGCTAATGTGACAGTGGGCCACGCTTTTCTTCAGACTCTCCCTAAATCCACCTTTAATAGAACTCCAGGTACGAGTGATGACCTCCCCATGTCTTCCTCCAGTGGAGAAGAAATTGGGCATGCTTACAGGTCTCTCACCATTATTTCAGCCTCATCATTCATCATATACAAATTGCTGGATTGTTTAGGGATTAAATGAAATAATGAGGTAAGAATTCAGGATTGAACTAATATCCTACAACCACCGACAAAAAAAAAAAATTGTATTTAAGGACCATTTTTATCCAACTTCAATGCCCTCAATAGCTTCTTCATCTTATCGAGCAGCTGGGATTACACTTGAAGCTTAAAGAGCTCAACAGGCAAATATTTTCCTGGCTTTGCCCATAGGGAGAAATCACCATCAACCCCCAAATCCTAAAGCAAACCACACCTAACCAACATAGCGAAAGAATCAGGAATATACCGTCTGCATGCTGAATCTAATAGCCACATCTTCCTGAAATGCAGCGTCAAAAACTATCATTATTAAGTATGTCCCTTCCCACGTTTAACTTTGGCCACTGGACAAATGCAAGACACCGTAGGACACTACTTTGTCAATCCCATTATCCATACACGTCAGTGGGCTCTTCTTTTCGACTCAGGTTGATTTTCCTTTCAGTTAATCCTGGGACTCTCTAGAATCCTAGTTCTGTGATGAACATATTTATCTACACCTTCTTCACGCAGTGTTTCCTCAAGCCTCCTCACACTAACCAAAACCAAGCCAGGGCATAGCCTCCCTGGAGACCAGCCAAGTACCGCCTCTTCACACTCATACACCTTGGTTCTGTTACGTCCGAGAGCAAAAGGCACTTTGGCACTCTCTTAGCTCACCATTGCTGCCTCTCCATGTATTAACTTTTTTTCTTGAGTGCAAAATCTTTCTTCATTTGATGTGTGATTTTTGGTACCAATTTTTTTTTTTTCTGCTGTCACCCAGTGACCTTCTGATTATTTCTGTTTGTTGGACATTTGGTAAAATGGCTCATGATTTTCTTTTCCATTACAACCCTTGCCACCATCATAGAAATCTTCAACTTTTGCATGAACAGCCTCCAAGATTCTTACGAATACGCGCCATAATTGAAAGTTCTAGAACAATGCTATTTTCTGGCAACTACCAATAAGAGTATGGAAACTTTAAAGCAAAAATCATATACAAAGAAAGGAGATTACTTTTTCTTCTTTTAATATTGCCAAAGAGACTACCTTAGTCAGCTCTATAAAACTGCCCCACAGCTGGACTGTACGTGTGTAAGGTGCACGTAGCAAGGAGTAAGCTTTTTTAAGGTAACCATCTATGTGGAAACAGGTGAAGAAACAAAAGGATTAGTATAAGGTAAGAGGACACGTGGATTTTAGAAAAAGCCATAAACAGTTTTCAAAAACAAACCCCTGTCAATGTATGGATGTATATCAAAACCCATAAATGAGCACAGTGTGCATGTGCGCTCCCTCTTGCCAGGTGCAGGGGATAAGGGAAATGGTTCTTTGCCAGGCCCTGGGGATCCTCTTCCTCCTCATCTGGTGCTGCCATCTGCTGACCTCTTCTGCATCTCACACTTTCTATGTCCCGTATTAGATCGGAACCAAGGTTATTAATTTTAATAGCAGAAAATTCTCACACTCCCTGGAGAGAGCTGCCTTACATTCACATTCTTTGGAGGCTTTATCAGTGGTATTTCTATAACCTGTAGCTACTCCATTGTCTGCACAATTCTGGGATTTAAGAAGATTTGCTCTTCTTGCAACAGCTCTGAAAAATGCCAGCCACAGCCACTTATTGCCTGGGAATGGCCTTTCCGCTCTGCACGCTCTCTTCTCTGTGCCTTTTGACTCTCTCTGGGCCCCTCTGAACTGTGCGAGGGCGTAAGAGGCTAGCTTATTAAGCCTTCTGGCAGGAAGAGGGCAGTTTGGTCCATTTCTGTTCAACAAAATGTTATTGGAGCTTCCTATTTGAGTCCCACCTCACAAAGATCCCTTTCTGCACAGAAAACGTGGAGCCCTGATTACTTGATTGCAACACCCGATATTACTTCCAGCCTCCCTTACCCAGGTTGTACCGCTTAGCTGTTTGTGCTTTCTGGAGACTCTAGGTAGAAATGCTTCTGTGGAGGGAAAAAAAAATACCACAGTCTTAGAGTACTTTTCTGGATGATTTAGAAGAGCAAAATCTGACTTTTTAAGTTATGTGTATGTTTGAATCACTAAAATACTAAAATATCCTTTCAAAAATCACATGGTTTAGTCCACATGCGTTCTTAAAAATATTTTACCCCCCACCCCCACCCCCCGGTGAGTTTAGGGCAGATTTTCAAATCTGTTCATGGAGAACCATGAACGCAAAGGATGGCTGGGACCCGTGCATTTCCAGGTACAATCTGGGTCCTGCTTCATCCTATCATTCCTGGGTCCCCCTCCAGATCCACTGATCACAAATGCTGTGGAGAGAGGCCTGAGAATCTGCATTTGCAACCTGCTAATTAGGCGCTCCTTAGGCATGAAGTTGAAAATCAATGTGCACATGGAGGCTGCATTAGTTAGCTCTATGCTGGCTATGCATGAGCATCCTCTGCAGAGCTTTTAAAAAATACAAATGCCTGTCCCAGACCCCAGACCCATAGTGACTCAGAGTCTTCACAACTAAAGCTTCCGAAAGCTTCTGATAGAGAGCTCAAGAATGTCTGCATTAGGCAGATACAGATTTTATTGATTGACAATAACAGCTGTTATTATTAAATACATGCTAAGCAGACACCTAGGTGGCTCAGGTCACAATTCCCGGGTCCTGGGATAGAGCCATGCACAGGGGCTCCTTGCTCTGTGGGGAGCCTGCTTCTCCTTCTGCCTGCCACCCCCCTGCTTCTTCTCTCTCTCTCTCTCTCTCTCTCTGTCAAATAAATAAACAAAACCTGGGGATCGCTGGGTGGTTCAGCAGTTTGGCGCCTGCCTTCAGCTCAGGGTGTGATCCTGGAGTCCCAGGATCGAGTCCCACGTCAGGCTCCCTGCAGGGAGCCTGCTTCTCTGTCTGCCTCTCTCTATCTCTGTGTGTCTTTCATGAATAAATAAATAAAAACAAATAAATAAATAAAATCTTTTAAAAATAAATAAATAAATAAATGAATACATGATAAGCAAAGTGCCTAGCACTTAATCCTCACCACAACGCTGTGAGTTTGGCAGTACGATTACACATTCACTATTGTTGCTGTTTTTCAACACGTAGCTTGGAGAGCCTGAAGGATTCACACAGTGAGGGAGTTGTAGGAATGGGATTGGAATGTGTTCAGTCTGACTCTTAAGGGCTGGCCTGCTCTTCTGGACTATCACACCGGGCCAGGCCTCCTGCTATCAGTTTGTTTGCTTTTAATTTAATGTATTTATTTGCTGCTATCAGTTTTTTACAGCTGCCATTTTAGATGTTAGTACAGATTTTCTTTCCTCGGTCTGCTTTTCTCCTTTCTGGTTTCAAAATTAGCCCGATCTTTCTCTGTTGTGGCTCTTCAGCTTTCCTTTGTAATTGTTGATGTAGAATGAATTCCCTGAGCTACCTAACTAGTATGCTGCTCGTGCCCAGAGCGTTTTATGAGAGAAGGAGTCTTAACTATAATGTTTCATGGCTTAGCTTATTGCTAGAGAAATGGTCTTCACCTGCAATAGAAATATTTCGATTATTACATTTAGTCCAATACACCAGGCGAGATGCTTCACATGTGCTCCTTTAACAAAGTTCTCTAACTCTGGTTTACCTGTTATCCTATATTGTTGTAATGATATAGTTAGACTGTTTTACCAGACTATGAACTTTCTGAGAAAGGAGGTGGTGTCTCTTATTTCCACATGCCCAAGGATGGTAGACTGAAGGAAGGCCATCAGAATAAGGCATTGAGAAGCCAATAGGGAGGCCTGGGTGGCTCAGTGGTTGAGCGTGTGCCTTTGGCTCAGGGTGTGATCCCGGGGTCCTGGGATCGAGTCCTGCATCAGGCTTCATCTGGGGAGCCTGCTTCTCCCTCTGTCTATGTCTCTGCCTTTCTCTGGGTGTCACTCATGAATGAATGAATGAATGAATAAATAAATAAATAAATAAATAAATAAATAAATAAATAAATAAATTCTTAAAAAAAAGAAGCAAATAGTTCTGTGTACCACTTATACCACCATACTTCCACCGTATGTATGTATACACATGACTTAATTTTGCAGAGCTCTGACTCCTTTGTTTGTAGCAGGAATAATAATGTCTATCTGTTGTGCTTATTCAAGAGAGGTAAGAGGGATAATAAATAATAAATAGCTTTGCTAACAACATAGCATAGTATGCTAGAAAGTGACGGGTACAATAGAAATGAAAACTGTGGGGCATACAGGGCGTAATCAGTTGTGACAAGGAGAATGAGTTAGAATAACATAGGATGGTCAGGTTAGAACTCAGTAAGATAGTAATATTTGAACAAAGCTTGAGGAAATGATGAAATTAGCACATGGATACCTGAGAAAGGAGTATTGTAAGCAGAGGGAAGAGTCAGTGCAAAGACACTAAGGCAGAAGTGTGCCTGGTAATGTTTTAGGAATAGCTGGAAGCCAATGTGGTTAGAGCAGAGTAAGAGAGAAGTCAGAAGATCAGTGATTCTCAAACTTTAATGTGCATAAGAATTGTCTGGCATGAGGAATGAGATTTTGCATTTCTAAAATGCCCCCAGGTAATAACAATGCTGTAGGCCCATGGCCTAGGCTTTGAGTAGCAAGGATTTAGATGACTCTCACTCTGAAGAGTGAGAAGGCAATCAAATTGTGGAAGTATGATATTATCGTGACATGGTAGTAAGCACTCAGTTGAGGCTGGAGTCATGCATTTAACGCAGTGTGGTTATGTGTTTTCTTCAATCACATTCAGCTATACAGAGACAGGCGTGAAGCTGGCAAAGAGTTGGGTTTAACTAAGATGGTAGGGGATCCCTGGGTGGCTCAGCGGTTTTGCGCCTGCCTTTGGCCCAGGGCGTGATCCTGGAGTCCTGGGATCGAGTCCCGCGTCGGGCTCCCTGCATGGAGCCTGCTTCTCCATCTGCCTGTGTCTTTGCCTCTCTCTATGTCTATCATAAATAAATAAATCTTTTAAAAAAATAATAACTAAGATGGTAGTTTTGCCCTGATGAAGGGAGAGAACCCAATGGAATCAAGCGTGTATACAGGAGTTGGTATAGTGATTAACCACAGGATTTAATATGGGTAATGACATAGCCTGGGGTAGTTGGTGGGAAGTCAGGCAGGCCTTGTGGCACTTCACACTTAATAGGAGATGGTCTTAAGCCATAGATACCAAACATGTGATCTCACCCTTCATAGGGTCAATGGTTCCTGCGATGGGTGGTTTCAACAGTTTAATGGAGACAGAGCCCTTTCAAAACCACTTGCACTGAAGTGTCAGTGATGTCAGGAAGTCTGTAGTGATGATGCATAGATGCTGCCTAATGCTCCCCACACACACAGTAATACGCTATCCTGTTAAGAAATGAACATTTGAGCTTTAGAAAGTATCTCATGCTGCCTTTTTATTTTACCTTGCTCATCACTGTTTCAGTATCTGCTGTCCATAACCTTCAATTGAAGGTTTGTTTATATGTAATCATGACAGCAGGTAAATCCGTGGCTGACTCTTTAAAACTTACTTAGCCACCATTGCAAAGACTTCCTGCTTATCCAAAAGGAAATCCCAAGTGCTGCTGAGTTATAAACTATTACACAGAACTCTTTTCTCCTTTGCTTTATATCTCAGTTTACTTGTTTTTCACCTTGCTGTCTTGTTTCAATGCTGGGATCCATTCTAGTTTTGATTTTGGCCTCTAATTCTAGGAGATTGAACATTTTTCCTAATCTTCCACTCATCTTTAGCATCTAGACCTTTTCTACTGAAGATTTTTCTGGGTTAGTTTGTCCCTCAGGCCTTATTATTACGTTGTTTTTAATTAGGATTCCCTGAATCAGTTACAGACCCCTCCTCTCCTAATTCTCATTTTCCTTAACATCAGTAAGAGAAAAGATCCTATTAATTCCCATTGCTCTCTCCCTTCTTTCTTCTTTTCTCCCTTTTAATCTCATTATTTCCTTTTACATAATACATGCTACCCTTTCACACACACACACACACACACACACACACACACACAAATCTCATTTTGCCTAGACTTTAATCTTCCTCTTTTCCTGTTGAAGAACTAATCAATTACAACATGAGGCTGTAATGTTCAATCCTCATTTTATCCAGGCTTGTTCATTTGTTTATTTCAAGTGTCTACAGGAAACAAGTCTCCATGATAGAAAGGAAATGGGCAGAGGTGATGCTGTGTGTGCATGTTTTCTCCAGTTGTCTTCAGATTTGGACCAAAGCCTGAGGTTTTAGGATGCCTGGTCTCCAGATAGCCAAGCTTTACTGTAATAAGCAAATTGTACATAGAGATTAACTCTAATAGCTACATCGGGAAATAACATTAACTCTGCAATTAAGACAAAAACTTTATATACACGGAAATGGAAGGGTTCTTTATGGAATCATAACCATTTTTACAACTGGATGGCACTGAGAGATCTTTCAGATAAATCCTGAAATGAGAGAAATTAAATATGTTCTTATCTATATATGCGATCACCTCCATCACTTGGAGGAATCTTACTATAAGCCATACTGGAATGAAACATGAGTTTCATGAATTCACATGTGTCTATTGATAAGGCCTTAAAACATTTACATCTGACTCTTTTGTTTCCATAACACTTGATTCCCATCTTTATTACTCTGCTTCATAAGGTTGTGTTGAGGATGGAATAAGTAAATATGTAGCCCAGAGGAAGCTCTGTATAAGTCTCTGATATTATTCCTCATCATTAGAAAGGACAGTATCTTGGAAAGGGAATATGAAGATTCTATTCCGGCCATTGCAAAAGAGTATCTTTAGTGATTTATCCATTAGTGTCCAGAATTTAGTCATTATTTCCTTTTTGAAAGGTTGATCATCTCCCCCTGATTACATCGATATTGCCCAGTTTCTGGATCTAACAAGGGTGGCAAACACACTTTGGAGTACAGTAAGTTGGCCCATACCACCAATCCTGCAAGGCCACTTGCCTGATGATTGTGTCCATGCTAAAGCTCTTCCATTTAACACACATTTCTTGTTCACTTGCCTGCTTTCTTCATTAGATTCTGAGTTCCCCAGGACAGGAACCAAATGTATTTATGTAGGTGTTACCACTAGGCAGGCGTGTTCTTCTTATATCCGAATAGAATTTGAATGTTGTGCTGAAATATAAACATCTTGAAGTCAAGGTTTATATCTCATTTATATTCGCAGTGCTAGTTTGTAGTGTAATGCCCAGTTCACAGCAGGCAGTAAGTGGATGTTGGTTGCACCTAACTAAATAAATGTTGAGGTTCTCTTATGATAAATCTAGACAATTTTCAAGATGTAATATCAGGGTCTCATAGTGCTCAGTTGATGAAGGCTCATTGGCACAATAGCTCACAGAAAGGAGCTAAGTTCATCTTTTTCTTTTTAAATAAAATCAAAACCATTATACAGAGATGTCCGTTATTTCATCTTAACAATTAAAAAGAGGGACACCTAAATGGCTCAGTCAGGTAGCCAACTCTTAATTTTGGATCAGATAATGATCTCTTCCTCTTCCACCTCCATCCCTCCCTCCCTAAAAAAATAATAATCAAATTAAAATTAAAAATATAGAAATGAAATATGTTTTGCAACTTTTTTTAAGAACAAAAATTTTCTTACTTGTTTCTACAACAATAAAATGGCTTTTACATGTCAATGATTCCCTAAGAAAATAAAAGTAAGGATAATCAAATGATATTTTACAAACCTTTAGTGAGTGTTGGAGCACCAACCTACCCAAAGCAAGGTCTGCTTTTTCATAGTTTCTGTGCAGAACTGTGTTTTTGCACAGGGAGGAAGGACTGGTCATTTTTTAAATTGATTACTGTTTCACACCATAGATTTTTTTTTTAAGATTTTTTTTTTATTATTTGAGAGAGAGGGAGAGAATATATGAAACAAGGAGAGCTTGCTTTGACATGTTGTCCCAAATAAAAGATACTATGATAGAATGATGGTTCCTCCGAGGATGTCCACATCCTCATCCCAGAACCCTACTTGGAAAAAAGAAAATGCAGACGTGATTCAGTAAAGGATCTTCAAATGGAGAGATTATCCAAATGGATCCAATGTAATTACAAGGGTCCTTATACAGGAAAGAGAGAGAAGAGTCAGAGTTAGAGAAGCAGATATAACAACAGAAGCTGAAGTCAAATTGATGCAGCCATGAGCCAATGAATGCAGGCAGCTTGTTAGAAGATAGACAAAGAAATAACAGATTCTCCTCTAGAGCTTTGAGGAAAAAAAACACAGCTCTTCTGACACCTTGATTTTAGCCACAAAAGACCCATTTCAGATTTCTGATCCCCAGAAGTGTAAGAAAATAAATTTGTGTTAACTTTAAACCACCAAATTTGTGGTAATTTGTTACAGCAGCAATAGGAAATTAACACAGATACTATAATCAAAATTCAGTTTTTGGTGAAAATGTAAAACTAGGCTTCTGGGTCCTGAGAGGCCCCAAGAAGTCCAGGCAAAATGGGAATATTGAAGTGATCTTACTCATAGGATGGACCACACAGGGCATCCTCAAATCAAAGTTCACAAGGGGCTAAAAAGGTGCTAAGGACACATGGTCTCCTAGAAGTAGTCCAAGAGGTATGTGTGAGAAAAGAAAATGGGACATTTAACTTCAAAATTCACCCAAGTGTGTGATTCTTGGCAACAGTTATATACAATTTTTCCAAGAAATAAGGAGGAAAATGACTATTTATCAGCTAGAATCTGACTTTATATCATATAGTTTAGCCCACAAACATTTTGTATCTAGTATTTAATTATTGCTCATCAACCCCCATCTTGGTTTGTCTTGAACAATGCATTCCCACTTTATCCTAAAGTTACTCCGTCCTGATTTGACCCAAGTTCAAATGAGCACATAAAATAGAGCAGAATTGCACAGTTAGGATTTAGCAGGCCAAATATCTCAGGGAAAACAACAAAAGATCTTGAATTTTACTTTCAAAGAAATATGTGTGAATGAATATGCCCAAATGATAGTGTATCAACCTAAGCCTACGTCCTTTGTTATTGACTTTTCATATATAATTACTTTTGCCTTTACCTATGTAAAATACAGTGATTAAAAGTATATCTTTGAGTCAATCAACTTTGACCAATACCTTGCTTATCTGCCCTTCCAGTTACTTAACACATCTGTGCTTTAGTTCCATCGTCTATAAAGTAGTGCTAATGATAGCATCCAGCTCAACATGTTGTTGAAAGGATTTAATGGAAAAAATAGATTTAAGACACTCAGTAGGGTTTAACTAAAACTCAATTAAAGGTAGGTAATATTAGTTTTATTATTATTATTATTATTATTAAACTAATTCATTCACATCTAACAACTATTCACTATATTCTAGAAATCAATTTGCTAAACAAAAATGTGTACGATACATTTTATCATAGGAGCTTAAGCTATAAACTAAACATTATGATACTAACCTCTGACAGGTCTTTCTTGCCTTTAATCTAATTACCTGTCCATGTACAAAACAAAACAACAACACCAAAAGAATATTTAGAGTGTTTGAATGTTCTCTTTGGAAAATTGTGAGGTGTTTTTTTTAAGTTCAAACATATTTTCTTTCTATCCTTTCATCAGTTATTTGGTGATTTGCCAATATGAACCTCATAAGAAATGCACTAGATAGACTTATTTCCTAACTAGTCTGCATTTTTTATGGGCCATTTTTTATACTTCTAACACTATATGCATGGATAATACTGCAGGTTGCTCTCCCCAATTAAACTGTTCCTTGATGAAAGACACCATCTTATTTATCTTGAAATATAGTATATATTAGGTGCTCCACATGCTATGTGATTGAGTAAATGAATGAGAATTATTTAAAAAATAAAAGTCAGTTACTGTATTCTGAGCCCTAATTGCACCTAATTCCTCAATGGTGAATCTATGATTTAAGTTCTCCAGACTAACCAATAATAGATTTTGCATTTTCTATTACCTTCCCAGTAAAAGATATGTCAAGGGTACTGACCGATGGCTTAGGGCTAGACTAACATATTGCTTACTGCAAGTAATATATAGAAATTAACTGAGAATCAAGAATTCTGATTTTATTTTTCTTATTAGCTCACTATATGTTAAGACTACAGGCAATCAATATTTTAATCATTCCCACCATAAAAAGTAAAGTAATAGGTTTTTTCGGAAAAGGGCCTATCTCATCCCTCTTTTCAAATAACTTGACCCTTCACCCCCCACCAATTCTGATAGGTCAGATTTGACTGGATTGCTGTTCATCATTTTGAATGGTCATACTGTGGCTTAACAGGGAATAAATCATACTCTAAAGCTGATAGACTTTCAGTACGCAACCCAGTGAAAAAAGGATACATTTTCACAAATTACACTGTAAAACTGTTGGGCTATAGTTTCCAGGGACATGACTTATGTAAGTAAATGTATGCATATTACAAAGAAAATTAACCAAAAACTATCATAATCTATTGTCCAGTGCCTATTAAAACACTTCATCATGAAATGTCTGTGTACAATAATTTATCTTTATAGGATTTTACAAAAAGCCCTGGGGCCAAAATATTTCAAAATAGAATTATCAGGACACCCGGGTGGCTCAGTGATTGAGCATCCGCCTTCAGCTCAGGTTGTGATCCCAGGTCCCCGGATCGAGTCCCGCAGGGAGCCTGCTTCTCCCTCTGCCTATATCTCTGCCTCTCTCTCTGTGTCTCTCATGAATAAATAAAATCTTAAAAAAAAATAGAATTATCAATTACCATTACAAGTCTATTTTATTTAATCACCCTATCTGTAAATTGCTGTGTTGGAGAATCAGCAAGCATGCAACAAACTTGCTAAGTAGAGAGATTGGAAAGTGAAAACCTTTGGGTAAGGATCTCCATTTGGATAGAGAAGAAAGAAACTATGGTTGTTAGCAGCAAAACACATAAAACTGCACGTGGTCGGCTGCATAATAGACGTTAAGAATGCCAGCTATTTAAATAACAACTTTGAAAGCATGTTAAAAGGCAGCGGAAATAAAAAACTGTTTCCTCCTTTGACAACTACCTAGACCACACTTTTCTTGTAAAAACAGTAGAGGATATGCCGCCAACTAAAATGAAAGCTTTGTTTCTCCTCTTTCGCATATGGCCTCTCAATTGATGTATAAAATATTTTGGGAAACAAAGCATAAAAGAGTCAAAATTACCAGGTTGATTTTGCTCTCAAAAACAGTTTTCTTCCACTTTTTGTGTAGTCTGCCAAGCTCATCATACTTTTGGCAGATGTAAGGCACCTCTTTTGAATCCGTTTCATGAAGCTGGTTAACGCTACTAGCAGCCACTGTTACCTGGCAATACACAGCCGAGGTTTTTATTATTTCTATTAATCAATGAGGTGAACTGACATTTAGAATGTGCATATAACTGGTGACTTTCCCCCTGTAACCAAAAGATTTTAAAGGTATTTGGAAGATGTTTAAGAAGGACCCTGATTCGTTAAGAGTCAAGGATTTAGAATCAAAATATCTTAATTGTTTCAGTGTATTACAAAGGACAAGCTTTCCCTGTAAAAAAAATAGGTAAGAAATTATTTTTTTTTTACCTTTGAGTTCCATGTATGTCCTCTTCCTTCTCCTTATTCCCCCCTCTTCCTTGTCTCTCTCTTACTCTCTTTCTTGCCAAAATCCTTTAAAATTTAAAATTCCTTAGCTTGCGGGCTACATCTGGCCCACAGGTGTCATTTGCTGACGCCTGAATTAATTCATTCAGCGACTCTTAAGTGATAAGGCCACCACCCTCATGAAACCAGCTGAAGCAGATGAATGAAAAAGTAGTCGGAGCGCAATGTGTGTGGTGCTGCGATGTTGTATGGTTTGCCACACTCAACCCAGACATTGAAAGTGAGACAATTTGTGATAAAATGGGTTAGTAGAGGAGGTGGAGATTAGAAGTAAAAAATTTCTAGGGAGAGAGAACAACCTGTCCAAAGTCCTAAAACAGAAAGACGGAGTTGGTATAATTGAGGAATTACATGATTGTACATGACTTAGAATTGTGAGAACATCGGGGAGGAGGGTGGGAGAGCCTTGGAGACAGAGCTTGCGATTATAAGCCGTGTTGAGTTTAATCAAGGAGCCAATGGGAAGGCATTAAAACAATTTAATAGCAATATAAAGTGAGAAGATTTGGATTTTAAAAATAGCCCTTTGGTTGCAAAGAGGGGATGAAGTTGGAGAAATTCAAAACAGGAGGGAGATCACCACTTAGGAAACAGTGGCGGTGAGACATGGAAAAGTGTAAGTAAAATTGAGTAACCAAATGTGGAAGGACTCAGGTTAAAATCCCATTTTAAAGTCACTCACTCTCTTGGCATCTGAAAAACCTGAACTAATGATATTTCCTACCTATTTATCTTAGAAAGTTTTTGTGAAGCTTAAGTGAAATGATGTTTATAAAATGACTTAGCAACTCTCAAGCGCTGTACTTTTCATTATTAGGATTATTTAAGTTAAAATTTTTACACACAATAACCTTGATAAAATTATACCTCGAATAACATTCAAGGAGGAATGGATATTTGCAAACTCTATTTTATCTTTTCACCTAAATGTAGAGGCTCAGAATTTGCTCCAGCAAATCCTCCTGGTGGTTTGGGGTCTATCATAAGCGGATTCTAGATATCTAGCCCCCTTGTAGCCTCCCTAAGTTTACTTTAGAACTGGAAAACCTGCAAATTAATGATTATCTAAAAGTATGCCCCAGAATTGCTAAGGAACACTGCCTTTGTTCAGATTAGAAAAGAAATATCATAACTGTTTAGTATAAACCTCCAGGGTATCCAAAGAGAGCAAAGAATGGAACTTCTTTGTTTGGAACAAGCAGAGATTATTTTTTTCCTTCGGAGAGATAAGGGGAAAGGAAGGTGAGGAGGAAATAGGGGGCAGTGAAGAGAGGGACCTAGGAAGTAACTCCTGCATGGGGAAGCAGCCAGGAGAGGAACCCACAGAACTACAGAAATTTCAATCTTACGGTGTTGACTGCATGAGAGACAGAGACTACTCCACCTTTTCCCATTACTCAGCTTCTTCCACACATCAGAAATACCTTAGTCATGCCATATTTGTGGATATTTTGTGAGAAGCGGATGTTGTAGTTAATGATTGTGGTTGTGGGCAGAAATAGGCAAGGGAGTTGCATTTTTAAGAGAGAAGAGTGTGGAAATAGGAGGTCCAGTAATAGAGGAGGAGATCATGAGAATTCAAATCCCCTGCATATCTGAAGAAAGTTCGAGAGAGTTTTGGATTTGGATAAGTCATGGAGATCAATTGAGGTCTTATAGACAGTTCATAGAACTCCAAGGAGCAGAGGGCTTCTCACCTGATGCTTTGGTTGCAGATTATTATGGATTATCAGGAAGCCTTGTTTCAGGTGACCAACTCTACAGCTAAAAATGTTTGCAACCACCTACTGATGTGGAGCGTTTAACGATAACCAGCTACTAACGCCACTGAATTATGAGAGTATATATTCTTCATACTTAGTAGTAGTAGTACCATCTATTAAATATCTAGATAAACTTCAAGTTTCCTGTGAGCCTATGCTTTGTTTTTGAAAATTCTCTATTTTATCTCTTTCTTCATATATAAAAGTGTAAAATATGAGAAATATATGGATTTCTTTCCATATAATCATTTGAATACTACAAATATGAAGCAACATTTATATGACTTCTGGGAAGAAGATATTAGTTTATTCACTGTATTGATGGAGCAATGAAATGAATAAAATATTAATAGCTAATGTAACTCAGTGATGTTCTAAGAAGTAGTAAGCTTCGTAGCCCTTTCTTGCACACTGGAACTACAAACCATCTTTAGCGCATAGAAGATAGAACACTGGACTAAACCCATGGTTTAATTACCAGGTCTATGAATAGGAAGCTCTGGGGCCCTGAATAAGTCGATTTGCTTCTCTGAGTCTCTGTTTTTCATCTGTAAGATGGATTGTTGAATATAATGATTTTTAAATATTACGATTCTAAAATTGTATTTCTTTTGTGAATTACAATGGAAAGACCAGAAATCTGCTATGTGTTTATACTGTTGTCATCGTGACAGTCAGAAATTTCTCTCAGCATCTCAGAAATTCATCGTTATATAGATGGAATCACTTATTAACCCTTGCAACTCTTAAGATTATAAAATAACAGTTGCAAGGGATCTCGGAGTGCATTCCATTAAAATTCTACTTTGGTACCATATGATCAATATATTTCAAAGTTGTCTTAATTCTAGAACATCTCCCATGACAGAGAATTCATTAATAATGACATCTATGTGCCTATTTGCTGTATCAGGTCCTATGACTTGTTCGAGACATTTGTTTTGATGTCAGTTTAAGATGATAACCGTTAGAGACTTTACCGTAAAGATAATGAAATGCTCCTCTCCTTCTTGCTCTGTGATTATAGATCCAAAAAAGGGTGCTGTTTTCTCTTTTTTCTCCAGTTCATTATCTACCCTGTTATTTTCCTTTTATTTCTGATTTTCACACATGCACACACACACACACACACACACACACACAGATTCTTCCCAACAAATAGATAGAAGAAATATCGTGCCCCAGTAAGTAGATCAGTGAGGTCATATAATGCTAATATGGAAGGAGCTGGCTTCTCTCCATCTATACATAACAATGCATGGGCAGTCAGAGCGAGATTCATGCTCTTTAATTTTTTGTCACTTCTAATGCAGTAGCAGATCAAAAACAGGAATAGGCATTTTGGTTTTAAGATGACATTGACACATCGTAGGCATTTGTCTTAAGAAAAATTTGTAAATAACATGCTCTTATCTTGACAAGGATGGTATTTTGAATACCAAACAGCCCTTTTTTGAGTACAGATTTGCAGCCTTTATTCCTGAAAATATTTCAATAACTATAACTAAATAAAAGGCTCAAAGCTCAATATTCTCTCTTTCTCTCTCTCTTTCACTAACAGAAAAATGTTGAAAGTGGACTCATAGTTCAATATGAGAGAGGTGCCAAATGAGTGAAAGAACCAGTTACAGAGAAGAAACAGTAGAGCCTGGGCAAGTTGCCTAAAGGAGCACTTAGGTTGACCTTCATATTCGAATTGAAAATGTGAATTATTTTCTCTTCATTTTTTTTCTTCTGGATTCTAACAATAAAGACAGTCTTTAAACTTGTGTTGTTTCGTGTTCTTTTATCAAGGCAGAAAAAGGCAACAAGAGAGCAGGCTTTCATGTCAGAAAGCCCAGCACTTGAATCCAAGTACCACTACTAGTTATATGATCCTTCTGAATATACTTAATCAGTTTAATTTCCGTTTTCTCATTGAGAAATTAATTATGAAAATAATTCTCTTATATGGTATTATGAGAATTAAACAAGAAAATTACCTATAAATGTTATGCTATGTACCTTGTACAAAGGCTTTTTTTAATAAAACATATCTATTATTGTTATTTGAATATACTGAGTACATATATTGAATTTGCGCATATATATTAAGGAGCCACTAAATAAAAATAAGAGGCTAAACTCTTAATGTTTGAGTTTATAAAGCTTCCTCTCTATTTTAAATAATATGAGTGAACAAATAGCTACTATATATGCAAAATTATGTATTGGAATAAAAACATGTATAAATTGAGGTAGTTCTGTATGTTTAGAACTACGGAGTTGTAGGATGGTTGAGTTTATCATATGTTGCAAAGTCTTTGGATACATAGAACATGAGGCCAAAGAACTTAGTTCAATTTATTTAAGAGAATAATTGTTTTTAAGTGGCCAAGACAAAAATCAGATAAATAATTTATGCTGGATATCCTCTATTTGCCCCTTCACATCCTTTTCCTGATCTTCTCCATCCTGGTCTATAACCCATAAGACCAATTTCATTGTTTATATTTACTGTTTCTCTTGTTCACTGACTTTGGCTTGAGTTCAGCCAATAGCAAGTACCAGCAGGAGATTAAAAAGAAACAGGAAAAAAATTATCATATAAAGAATTAAAAATCTGGAGGATTGGGACGCCTGGGTGGCTCAGTGGTTGAGCGTCTGCCTTTGGCCCAGGCTGTGATCCTGGAGACCCGGGATCGAGTCCCACATCAGGCTCCCTGCATGGAGCCTGCTTCTCCCTCTGCCTGTGTCTGTCTCTGCCTCTCTCTCTCTGTGTCTCTCATGAATAAATAAATAAAATCTTAAAAAAAAATCTGGAGGATTTATAAATCTTGATATTAAAACATTTTAAAAGCTACTATAATCATGTGAGTGTAGAAATGGTGGAGATAGACTAAAGATCAACTTAATAAAATAAAGTCCAGAAAATATGTATAAAATACACACATATATGAATTTTGCTAACATATGAAGTTACTTCAATTAGAAAAAAAGAGCTTTGGTTTTTTCTTTTAACAAATGGTGTTTGAACAATTGTAAATTTCTATGAAAACCAAAATGGACCCCTATTTTCACTCTACAAAAATTATTTTTAAATGAATCTTAGATCTTCTGTAAAACTGGAATCATAAAGCTCCTACTAGAAATTATAGGAAAATAGTCTTATAAACATGGGGAAGGCAGAAATTTCTCTCCTTTTTACATGTGAATGAATATATGCATTCAGAATGAAAATTAAATAAGTTTTAAAATGCCAAAAGTACTACAAGCATCACAATATCAAGGAAACATATAGATACATCATTAATTATCTTCTTGGCATATTTATATAATAGTTTTTCCCAAATATTTTCTAGCTGCAATTTGCTGTCTCAAAAGACAATTTTTGCAATATTTTCTATAGGGAAAACTCAAAGATAATTTAGACTTTCCTCTATTACAGTTGAAAAACATTTCTATTTTTTTCTTTTTAGACATTTTTTTCAGCTTCACAGATTGTTATTGGTAATGTCATATCAATTTCTAGGATTGCTCTTAAATTTGGGGAAAAAAATCTCAGTTTTATTTAAGACCCGCAAGACTTTAGAACATTTCAAATTTTCTTGTGCAACACCTAATCTTAAATATTCTTTGAAATGATAGCATGCATTAACAATTTTGTCAAAGTTCTCATTATGTGCACATAATATAAGAATTTTGTTATCTCCATTTATGTCATCTTTTATAGAAATGCGTAAAATGTATAACTTGATTTAACATTTTCTTGGAAATGCATGAAACTCATAATTCTAGTACTTACGATCCCTTATATATTCTTTGTTTTTCAGCTTTATTGAGGTATAATTGACAAAACCAATATATATTTAAGGTGTACAAAGATTTGATAAACATACACGTTGTGAAATAATTACCACAATCAAGATAACTAACACAACCATCAATTCATATATTTACCTTCTTGAGTGGGAGAGCAAAAAGGATCTACTCTCTAGCATATTTCAAATATGTAATACAGTATTATTAACTAGAGTCACCATACTGTACATTCGACCACCAGAACATATTCATCTTATAGCTGAGAACTCTTTGACCAGTATCCAATTCCCCCGTAACACCTCCCAGCCCTCAGCAACTATCATTCTACTCTGTTTCCATGAGTTTGACTCTTTTCAATTCCACATATAATGAGATCATATAGTATTTGTCTTTTTGTGTTTAACTAATTTTACATAACACACTATCCTCCAAGTTCAATCCATGTGATTACAAGCGGCAGACTTTCTTTTATATGGCTGAAGAATACTCAGTTGTGTGTGTGTGTGTGTGTGTGTGTATTACATTTTTTTCATCCATTCATCCATCAGTGGACAGTTAGGTATTTTTCAATATCTTGGCTATGGTAAAGAGTGCTGCAATGAACATAAGAGTACAGATATCTCTTAGAAATAGAAATTTTGTTTCCTTTAGATATTAACCCAGGTGTGCGATTGCTGGATCATACAGCAATTTCATTTTTTGAAGGATTTCTATAATGTTTTCCATCTATTATATTTGCCATAACACTATCATAGTTTCCAATGTATATTCCCACTCACAGTGTACAAGGGTTCCATTTGTTTCAACATCCTTAGCAACATTCATTATCTCTTGTTTTTTTAATAATGGATGTCCTAACAGATGTGAGGTGATTTTTTTATTGTAATTTGATTTTCATATCCCTGATGATTAGAGATGTTGAGCACTTTTTTATTACTTGTTGGATATTTATGTCTTTGGGGAAAATGTCTATTCAAATCATTTGCCCATTTTAAAATCTTTTTTTTAAATACTGAGTTATGTGAGTTACTTATACATTTTGGATATTCGCCCTTTATCAAATATATGACTTGTACATATTTTCTTCTATCCCATTGGTTGCTTTTTCATTGAGTTTGATGTAATCTCACTTTTTTGTTTGCTTTTGTTTCCTGTGCTTTGGGTGTCATATCCAAGAAATCATTGTTATGACCAATATCTGGAAGTTTTCCCCAATGTTTTCTTATAGGAATCTTAAGTTTCAGGTCTTACATTTTTTTCAGCTCTTACATTTAAGTCTTCAATCTGTCATGGGTTAATTTTTGTGTATGGTGTAAGATAAAGGTCCAATTTCATTCTTATGCATGTGGATATCCAGTTTTCTCAACACCATTTTTTAAAGGAAACTATCTTCTTCCTATTGTATACTCTTGCTGTCCTTGTCACAGATCAGTTCAGTGTGTATGTGTAGTTTGGCTTCTGGGCTGTCTAGACTGTTCCATTTGTCTCCATCTGTGTTTTTATGCCAGTACCATACTGTTTTGAATACTATAGCTTTGTAATATAGTCTGAAGTTAGGAAGTATGATGCCTCCAGTTTTGCTCCTCTTACTCAAGATTGCTTTGGTTATATGGAGTCTTTTGTGTTTTTATATTTCTGAGAAAAATGCCATTGGAATGGCATTGAATCTCTAGATTGCTCTGGATAGTATGATTATTTTAACAATCTTAACTTTTCTAATCCATGAACACAGGATATTTTTCCAACCATTTGTGATTAATTGCTTTCATCAGCGACTTATTAGTTTCAATGTAAAGATCTTCTACCTCTTTGGTCAAATTTATTTCTAAGTATTTTGTTCTTTCTGATGCAGTTATAAGGAGGATTGTTTTCTTAATTTTTTTAAGACTGTTCATTTTTAGTGTAGAGAAATGCAAGTAACTTTTGTATATTGTTTTTCTATTCTACAACTTGACTGAGTTCATTTTTTACTTCTAATAGTTTCTTGGTGGAATCTTTAGAATTTTCTATACATAAGTTCATTTCATCTGCAAATGGTAACAGTTCTTCCTTTCTGATTTGGATGCCCTTTATTTATTTTTCCTGCCTAATTGCTCTGGCTAGGACTTCCAGTTCTATGGTAAATAGAAGTGGTGAGAGTGGTATTGTGTATTGTTCTTAGGGGAAAAGTTTTTAGCCTTTCTATGATGTTAGTAATGGGCTTACTTTATGTGGCATTTATTGTATTTATTATATGATATTTATTATGCTGAAGTATTTTCTTTGTCACCTAATTTATTGAGGGTTTTTATCATGAAAGGATGTTGAATTTTGTTAAATGTGTGGGGATTCTTTTTGCCATTTATTGAGATAATCAATGTTTTTATCTTTCATTCTGTTAATTATTTATTTATTTATTCATGAGAGATACAGAGAGAGGCAGAGACATAGGCAGAGGGAGAAGCAGGTTCCCTGCAGGGAGCCCGATGTGGGACTTGATCCCAGGACCCTGGGATCAGGTCCTGAGCCAAAGGCAGACCCTCAACCGCTGAGCCACCCAGGCGTCCCCCTTCATTCTGCTAATGTGGTGCATCACATTTATTGACGTGTTGTAACCTCCTTATATATCAGGGATAAATTGGTGCTGGTGGCAAGACCAAGGCCAAACAGAGTTGTTATAGCTGAGCCCACAGAGAGACAGAGCAACTTTGAGATCCATAGCTATGACTATGGTCTGCAAGCCTGCCAGCTAGACATGGACCTCCTCTCTTGAAATGGCCTTCTTTGGTTTTAACACCAGAGGAGCTTCCTACCTAGATCCAGAAAGCACTTTTTTTCTGTGGATGGCTGACACACTATTGTTGCTACAGGAGGATACAAGCTGGGGATATTGTATTCTACCATCTTTCTGATGTCACTCTCTAGACAAAGACTTTTTAAACACAATTTAAATTGGATATACTATAAGGAAAAAAATTGATAAATTTTATTTCATTAAAGTAAAAATTTTGAACACCAAATGTACCTTTAATAATTCTTTTACAATGTGTCTGCAACAAATCATCCCATTGCATACTTATTAAATATCTTATAATCTTCTTTGTTAATTATACTACAATAAAGCTGGAGAAAGAAGGTACCACTAATAAAACAGTCAATCTACAGATAAGGAAAATATATTTTCAGAACACATATCAGAAAGAGAACTCATATACAAAAATATAAAAAATTATAAATAATAATAAAGAGAGAAGTTATTTTAACAGTGGCCAAAAGAAATGTAACCTGGTGCACCCACTCTGGAAAACAGTATGGAGTTTCCTCAAAAAGTAAAAAATAGTACTACCATTTGATCCACTAGTAGGTATTTACCCAAATAATACAAAAACATTACCTACAATAGCCAAACTATGAAAATAGCCCAAGTGTCCAATGATAGATGAATGGATAAAGAATTAGTATTTATTTATTATATGTATTTATTACTCAGCCATTAAAAAAAACAATGAAGTCTTACTATTTGCAATAATGTGGATGGAGTTAGAGAGTATTGTGCTAAGTGAAATAAATCAGAGAAAGACAAATACTATGTGTTTTCACACAAATGTGGAATTTAAAAAACAAAACAGACCAACAAAGGGAAGAAAAAGAAAGAGAGAGGCAAACCAAGAAATAGATTCTTAACCATAGAGAACAAACTGATGGTTACCAGAGGGGAGGTGGGTGTGGGGATGGGGATTAAGGAACACACTTGTGATGAGCACAGGGTGATGTATGGAAGTGTTAAATTACTATAGTGCACACCTGAAACTAATACAATACTGTATATTAACTATTGGAGTTAAAATTAAAATTTTTTTAAATGGTCAAAGGACTTTAATTTTCATTTCACAAAAGATACAAAATGGTCAATAAACATGCAAAAAAAAGTGTTTACACTATTAATCTTTAGGAAGACACAAATTAAAATTACACTGAAACATCATTCTACACTTTGTAGGATAAGTAAGACTTGAAAATAATAATATAAATGTTCGCAAATTTGTGGAGCAATTGAATCTCTCATCCTTCAATGGTATGAGTATAAAATGGTGCAACTGCTTTTGAAAACTGTTTGAAATTTTCTCATGGAGTTAAACATAAATCTAACCTAGGATCTAGGAATTCTACTATTTACCTAAGATGAATGAACAAATATGCTTATACAAAGACTTATATAAGAATATTGATAGCAGCTTCAATGATAATAGCTAAACCTAGAAACAACCCAAATATCCATCAAGAGGTAAGTGGATAACAAATTATGATATATTCACAAAACAGCACATTCCTCAGGAATAAATATGAACAAAGTGCTGGTAATTTCAACAACAGGAATAAATCTCAAGAATATTATACTTAGTGAAAGAATCTAGACACAAAAAAAGTTCATACTATTTGATTTTATTTTATGAAAGCTAAGAACAAGTAGAACTAATACACAGTTTTACAATAGTTCTTGATTACCTCTCAAAGGTGTTAAGCTGACTGGAAACAGCATGAGAGAAGTTTCTGGAGTGAAATTATCTCTGTCTTTCCTGGAGTCATAGTTACACAAGTTTATACAATTATCAAAACTCATCAAACTAGGCATAACTTTTTACATAGATCACGTCTCAAAAGTGACAATTTATTGAAGACTTAGGTAAATTTGAGAAACGCAACGTGGTGCACAAATAAAGGAGACAGAAGGGACTTGAGAGCAGGCAACCGTGGACAATGTCTAACATTTGTGTGAAAGGGAGGGAAGACACATGGAGAAAGGAAGGACAGACAACATGAGATAAATGAGATAAACCATCAATATATGAAAAGTGCCCACCAGATTAAAAAGAAAAACTAGGGGGCACTTTGGTGGCTCAGTGGTTGCGCATCTGCCTTTGGCTCAGGTCATGACCCCAGGGTCCTGGGATCAAGTCCTGCATCTGGCTCCCCACAGGGAGCCGGAGCCTGCTTCTCCCTCTGCCTGTGTCTCTGCCTCTCTCTGTGTGTGTGTCTCTCATGAATTAATAAATAAAATCTTTAAAAAAAGAAAAAAACTGGAAGACAATGAAATCTTATCATTATGTACAAAAACTTAGGATTAGAAAAATAAATGGTAAATAATGAATAAGATCTAACTAGGAGATTTAGAAACAAGGGGCCCCTTGAGAAAGTATATACAGTATATAGAAGTATAATGAAGTCCCAGTAGCCATTTTCCTGACCAATTCTAGCTCCAAAGTTAACTTTACTCTAGCTTTAAAATCTGTACTTAGAGAAGAATCTTTCAATTCTGACAGAAAGAAAGGGAGGGAGAGGGAATGATTTTCCTTACTTTTATATTTTTCATGTTGTGAATACTCAAATACATTTTTTAGCATTTATAATTATTTTAAGCAAAAATATTTTACCTTTTTCTTGCCAGTCTCTCACCACAGTAAGTCACTATATGGTTATTTATGCTAGAATGGATATGTTAATTTACTCATTTGCATCATTTATGATACTCTTCCCAGAAAGAGGAAAACATTTTTACATTTGATTAAACACACCTTGTATGATTTAATAGCAATCTTTAAACTTATTCCTCATCTTGGTATTATTTTCTAGCAGTTCTGCTGCCCTTGACCTCTTCTATGTAAAAAGTGCAAAAAAGATCTTCAGCAGCTGGTAAGGAGAACTGCTTTATATTATTGTCATAATATGTGCGTGGGTCAATTTTCAGGTATAAAAAAAATATTTTAAATAAAAGATTCTTCTGCACTAAAATAGGATTCATTGCTTTAGTTTGATTTCTCTTTTAATTATTTAGATTTCACCTTGCCTGTCTCTGCATTACTACACTGACTCAACATAAGTCAAACTTTACATTTACACATATATTTCCTTTGAACTACATAACTATTTGCATTAGCAATTACTTTTGCACTGCTTGTGACATTTCTTGCAATAACCCTTAAAATATTCCTTGAGCCCTATATTTATTTTTCCTGCTTAAAAAAAATAGTTTCTTTTATCTAACATTGTCTTCAGCACATTCAGTATTACTAATAGTATATCTTCCAGTACCTTAGCCTTGTAGATCCTTAATCTCCTCAAAACCAATGACTATATCTCCTAAGATTTGTTTTCGTGTATACTTGGTCCTGACTCCCTCTGGAAAATGAAATGCATTTCTTCTCTGTTTCCATTGCATCTTGTATAATACAATGGTAATCATCACACTAAGTTGCAATTAATTATATGTTAGTTTCCACTGTTAAATGTCAACAACTGAAACTATTTAATTTATGAAAATACATATTCTTAAAACCATATAGAATTTTGTCCTTTTATGCCATTTTTCCCATCCCTTCTAAGTTTGCTTTTTGTACTCAGGGTTACAATTCTTTTCACCTCCCTATTTATCTCAGTCATGCTCCATTGTATTACTACTACCTAACCTACATACAGTATGGCTAAAGGGAAGAAGTAAATAAGATATAGGAAATGCCACCTCAAGAATAGGTCCCTACACAATATGATTGCGATGAGTTCACTATAGGTAGTGGTCCACAGTGTTTTAGTTTCAAAAACTTATCTGTTTGGGTTTTATAAATTGAGGGTACTCAAATTAATATCTACAGCTATGTAAAATTTACATTTACATCAATGACTATAACTGTTCTGGTATCTAGAACAATGGGGCCCAATACTATGGATAGGATAGATATTCTGACATCCTATTGGTGGATCTTTTTATGCTGAAAATGCTATGAAGCTAGACATCCTTGATGCTGCTGCTCACAACAATAATAAAACAATCCATAACCTTTATTTAGCATTTTTGTGAGTACCAGAAGGGTTCTAAGTGCTTACCATTTAGTCCTCACAAATTATGTGATAGGCATAATATTTCCTCTATTTTGTAGACAATGGAACTAAAGCACAGAAGGGGGCAATGTAGTGAAGGTGAAATTTAAACCCAGAAATTTCAGCTTCAAGTTCCATGTTCTTAATCACTATGTCAAATCATCTCTTAATTAAATATACTACCTTATGAATTGGATTTGAAATGAGGGAAGGAGACACAAAATATGAGGAACCCATTTTGCTGAAGTAGATTATGGCACAGACGGTTTTATTTTGTAGTTAGCACTTCCAGACTTGATATTTCTCTGCAGTGGTAACAACAACCTTCCTATTCAAATAGAAATGATGTTATACTATGGCCTAAGAGTTGTTGCTAGATGCTCACTGGAGTCTGCTTCTCTAGCCATCTCAATTACATCAATAACCACTTGGTGATAAACCATCTTTTCCATAAACAAACCAGAAGAGTGCCGGTTGCAGTTCCTGGCTTCTATTCAATATTATGATTTGTTCCAGAAGTGGGAATAGCAATTGAAAGGAGCTGCAATAGCAAGAGACAAGATGGGTGTCTTCCCACAGAAATTTCTGTGGGACTGGTAGCAAAAAATGGATTAAGGATACTGCTTTCCTACCCAAATTTTTCCTATGTCTAACTAGCCACCTTAAGTTAAAAGGAGGGATGGAGGACCAAAAGAAGTAGAAACATTAGATGAAACAATAATTTTTAAGACTACTGGCTATCAGGAAATGAAGGACAATCCCTGACAAAGTGGGAAAAAATGATGTGGAGTCTACAATTGCTTCAGCTTACTGTTATGAAGACATTTACAGCCAGTTTCCTTGGGGAAAGTTGCTGAGTCAGTACCTGTTAGATGTCCTGGTATAAAGAGATGAAACTGAGAGTCTAGGGAGTTAACAGGAATGACTATCAAAGAGAATAGAGCTGCACAAATAGAGTATTCCAGAGATCTTTGGAGGATCCCCATCAAGTATTCAGCTGAGTGTTAATCAGAACATAAGTAAGGAACACCGATGACTGAGGAAGAAAAAATTAAGAAAAAAAAATTAAAAAATAATAGTGCCCAACAGTCACATAGGGCTGGAAATAGTGCTGGTTCCAACAGCCAGATTCGATAGTCTCATCACTCACAGCGTATTGTATAGAGTATTCATAAAAACCTTGCCTCAGTAGCAGAAAATAGTTAGCTCTAGACTGAGCAGAGTCCTGACTAGCAAACCTCAAAAGCAAGACCCAGAAAGATCAAAATCTTTCCAAATAACTTTGCATCCTAGGAGAAAAAAAAATACTTATAAATTGTTCATGATCAGAAGAATTGATATTGTTAGGGACGCCTGGATGGCTCAGTGCGTGGGCGTCCGCCTTCAGTTCAGGGTGTGATTCCAGGTCCAGGGATCAGAGTCTCACATCAGGCTCCCTGTGAGGAGCCTGCTTCTCCCTCTATCTATGTCTTTGCCCCTCTTTCTCTCAATCTCTCTCTCTCTCTCTCTCTCTCTCTCTCTCTCTCTCTCATGAATAAATCAATAAAATCTTTTTAAAAATTTTTTAAAGAATTAATATTGTTAAAATGTCTATACTATCCAAAGCCATCTATAGAGTCAATGCAATTCTCATCAAAAGTCCAATGGCATTTTCACAGAAATAGAAAAAGAAATCCTAAAATTGTATAGAACTACAAAATATTCCAAATTGCCAAAGCAATCTCAAAAAAGAATGAAGCTAGAGGTATCATACTTCCTGATTTCAAACTCTATTAAAAGCTATTTTAATCAAAACAATATGGCAGGAGCATAAAACCAGACAGAGAAACCAGTGGAACAAAATCAAAGGCCCAGAAATAAAACCACACATATATGGTCAATTAATATTTGAAAAGAATACCAAGAATTCCAAATGGGGAAAGACAGTCTCTTCAATATTTTGTGTTGGGAAAATTAGATATTGAATGAAATTAGATATCTATCTTATGCCATATACAAAAATTAACTTGAAATGGTTGAAGGACTTAAATGTAAGAACAAAAACTATTAGATTCCTAGAAGACAACATAGGGAAAAACCTTTTGACATTGGTCTTGGCAATGATTTTATGGACATGACATCAAAAGCACAAGCAACAAAAGCAAAAATCAACAAGTGGGACTACATCAAACTAAAAACTCTTGCATAGCAAAATAAACAATCAACAAAATGAAAGGCAATTTATGGAATGGGAGAAATATTTGCAAGTTATATATCTGATAGGGGGTTGATATCTAAAACATATTAAGGCACTCATACAACCTAATAGCAAACCAAAACCAAACCAAAACAAACACAAAAATACCCAAACCAATTTTAAAAATGGGCAGAGGACTTGAATACACATTTTTTTAAAGAAATACATACAAATGGCCAACAAGTACATGAAAAGATGGTCAACATCACTAATAATCAGCTCAATATCCTGCATCATCCCTAATCATCACAACAAAATAACACTTTATGCCTATGAGAATGGGTATTAACAAAAAGACAAGGGATAATAATTACTTGCAAGGATGTGGAAAAAAAGAATTCCTGGTAGATTGCTGATGGGAATGAAAGCTGGTACAACCACTGTAGAAGACAGAATGGAAATTCCTCAAGAAATTAAAAATAGAACTATCATATGATTCAGCAATCCCACTTCTAGGTCTATACCTGAAGGAAATACATGCCTGAAGGAAATTTACAGATCTACATTCCCTTATTCATTGCAACACTATTTATCAAGACAAAGACTACCTATGTGTTCACAGAGAGGTGGTTAAAGAAAATGGTTAAAGAAAAAAAAAAAAAAAATATATATATATATATATATTACATGAATGGCCTTAGAAGGCATTATGGGAAGTGAAAAAAGCCATACAGAGAATGGCAAATATTTTGTGGTACCACTTATATATAGATTCTAAAGGAAAAAAAAAATTGACTACAATAGAAACAGGGTAGGATGGTGGTTACCAAGGGTTAAGAGATGGAGTAGATATTGGTCAAAGGGTACAAACTTTCAGTTATAAGATAAATAAGTTCTGAGAATCTAATGTGCAGCATGGTGACTACAGTTGACAATACCATACTGCATATTTGAAAGTGGCTATGAGAATAAAGCTTTCATATTCTCACCATTCCAACAACAAAATGGTAATTATATGAGATGAAGGATGTGTTAACTTATTGCAGTGTGATAAACATTTCACAATATATACATGTATGAAAACATCACATTGTATATCTTAAATGTATACAGTGTTATATGTCAATTAGATCTCAATAAATAGGAAAAAATAATATACAGAGTTATACAAAAATATCCAGGAGCCAATATGGTAAACTTCACTATGTCTGACATCTTATTTAAAAAACTTCATTGTGTCCAACATCCGATAACAAGTTATCAGCCATTCAAAATAGCAGGAAAATAGAACCTATAGTATAAAAAAGAATTAATCAAAACAAAGTCACATCTGGTATAGTTATAACAATTAGAAGATCAGGATATTTAAACAGGTATTATAGCTTTATTCCCGGTTTTCAAAAAACTGTTGGGAAGATTGAACATTAAGTGGAGACGTGGAAGAGACAAAAGAGATTTAGATTGAATTTCTAAAAATGAAAACCACAATGGCTGAAGATAAAAATGCACAGTATAGTATCAATGGGAGATTAGACTTTACTGGAGAAAAATTAACTAAACTTGAAGACAAAATAATTGAAACTCTGCAAAACAAAACAATACAAAAAAAGCATTTTAGAAATGAATGGAGCATTAGTGAATTGCAGAACAACTCCAAATCACTTATTACATGTATAATTGAAGTTCCTAAGGGAGGTTCTGGGGAGAGGCACAAAATAAATAACTGAAGAAATAATGACCAAACTTTTTTCAAGTTTAAATAAAAACTAAACCTCACAGATAAAGGAATCTCAACAAATGGCAATGCAATCAATATGAAGAAAACTATACCAAAGTATATAAAAACCAAACCAATGATAAAAAACAAGAATTTTTTTCACATTGTCAGAGAAAACACATTATGTATAGAAGAATTAAGTAGGAAAGTAAAATTCTTTTTTGTAACAATGTAAACTAGAAAATAAGAGAGAATTGTTTTTAAATTGCTCAAAGAAATAAATTTTTTATCTATAACCAATGAAAATACCTCTCAAAAATGCAGGAAGAGTAATAACTTTTTCAGATGTATAGAACCTGAAGGTTTCCATCACCTGCAGATTCATACTACAGGAATTAGGGGCAGTCTTCAGAATAAAGGAAAATGACACGAGGTGGAAATATGAATCTGCACGAAGAAATGAGAAGCACTGAAAGTGGTAACTACATGGATAAACATATAAGTACTTTTAAATTTTGTATAAATCTCTTTAAAATAAAACTGTGTTTTGCCTTTCTAGGTAGGGTCCACTCTCACTGTGAAGCCCAATGCAGACTTGAACTCATGACCTTGAGATTGAGATCTGAGCTGAGATCAAGAATCAGACACTTAACTGAGCCACCCAGGTGCCCCTTAAAACAAAATTGTTTAAACAAAAAGAATACAGTAAGTGGTTTAAACATATGTAAAACTAAAATAGTTGGCAACAGAATAAGGGTCGGGAGGGAAGAAATGGATACACTATTGTAAGATTTTAACACTATATATTAAGTGGTATGACATCACTTGAGGATACACTGTGGCTACACCTGCATGCTGTAAATCTTAAAACAACGATTAATGTTAAAAAAAAAACAAGAATTATAGTTCATAATTTAACAAAGGAGAAAGAATCATAAGAGCATGTATTTAACCTATAATAGCACAGAAAATGAAAATGAGGGGGACAAAGAGCAGGTGGCATAAATAGAAAATAATAGCAAATGATAGATTTAAACCTAACAGCATCAATCAAAAAGTGTTTAAAGCAAGTGATCTAGCCTTGGGTCTTAAACTATATGTTGGCAAATTGAATATAAATTTAAAAAAAAGAAAAAAATAAAGCAAGTGGTCTAAATATTCCAAATTAAAAAGAGAGATTATTAGATTGAGTATAAAATAACTCACCACTAAATGTTGCCAACAAGAAGCACTCTTTAAATATAAGAAAAAAGGTTATAATCTAAAACATGAAAAAGAGATACTCCATGCTCATAGTAATTTTAAAAGGCCCAGCGTGGTTACATAAATATCAAATTAATATTTCAAAGCAAGAAATGACAAGGATAAATAAGGTCATTTCATAATGATAAAGGGTTACATTCTTAAGAGGATTTAACAATACTGAATGCATACACACTTAGTAACAGAGCTTCAAAACACACAAGGCAAAAACTGATAGAAGTACAAAGAAAAATAGAGAAATCCACAATTATAATGATACACCAATAACCCTATCATAATAATTAATAGAATTTATGAATAGAATAATTATAGAAAGGCTCTTAAAATGATTAATAGAATTAATTAATAAAGTGATTATACAATCAGTAAGAATACAGATTTGAGCAATCCTATCAACCATATAGACCTATTAGCATTTATAGAAAATCCCAGTTAAATACAAAAGAATACACATTCTATTCGAATGCAAATGGAAATTTTACAAAAATATACTATGCTCTGAACAATACAACAGGTATCAACATATATGAAGGAATCAAGCCATATAAAGCATGTCCTCTGACCAAGATCGAACTATTTTCATAATTATACTTAGGCTCTATTTGCTCCTTTTTTCACTCTCATTTTCTCATGAGTATAAAGTGGAGTTTTCCAGAATCTACATTATATGTGATATTGAAGAAATGGATATGAGAATCCAACTGTCTTTTATTAATCCACAGGTTTAATATATTTTCAAAAATTTTTGAAATAATACCTATCACTCTACTAATATTTTTTCAGAAATGTGGTTATTTTCATAAAATATATTAATTACGTTGATATATAAGACTTGACTGTTGTTTTAAATTATTTAACACGAATTTCTGAAATTTCTCATTCTCTAGCCTTGTAAATGTTGATAGAGAAAACTCCTATAAAGAAAGGTTCTTTTTGGAGATTTCAGTAATTTTAAGAGAGCAAAGGAGTTCCAAGACCAAGAACTTTGATAACCATTACATCAAAACATCGTTCAAATATGCTCAATACCAAACTCATCCTCTCCTCCTTCCCATCAAATCAGTTCCTTCTTTTGACATGTCTTTTTCATTAATGCTCAATTCTCTAGGTCGCTTATACTTGAAACCTTAAAACAGATATAATTTTTCCTTTTTATGCCCATGTTTGGCCTCTCTGTTTTGTGTTTGTATCTTGTAAGTTTATTTGATATATCTACTTACTAGATTCTAAATTCCCTGAAGATAGAGTTCATACATTAATCTTTTTTTTTTAATTTCCCATAATACTGATCCCATCCTCAAAAACAAAAATCTATTAGTGGAATGATTCATAACTGGTTGTTTGATAAAAAATGACCAAAAGGATGGTATGATTAATTTAATATTGCAAACACAATGTTATTTGCATAACCTAGAACATTTATTATTATTTGCAGGAATTAATTCCTTATTTAATATAAAATATGAATCTGTTCACTAGCCTCTGGTCATAATTAAACGTAACAATGTGATTTTAATTATCTTTGAATTAGCATCATTATAAAATACCAATATGTTAGGTAATGATAAAATATCAATATGTTAGCATATGAAGACCTCAAGTTGAGGGCTGTGCGAAGGATGCACCAGGTGAGAGGAGCTGCAATAGATTTTACATTAAACTTCTTGCACCAAATTTGTGTCCCTCACTAAAATGAGTTATGAAAGCTGGGAAAATCATTAACAAAGGCACCAGGGCCAAACCCTGGCTTCATTCAAAGTTAAGATATTTCCAACCATATGAAAATGATGCTTGAGGAAGATGAGTCATAATGTCATGACAGAGACACAGAACAGGGGCTGATGTTTGACACTGTGGCTGCCGACTGACATTTACTCTTATGAGATAATGCATGCTGTGATGGAAGTTCTCTGCCCAGTAGCAGAGAAGCCAACAAATGCAGGTATTTCAAAATGGAATAAGACGCGAAGACAAAGGTAAGAAGGAGGTCTTCGCTGGTGATGAAGAAGCAGTAGGATCTTCATGGTACATTATCTCCTGTGGGTAAAAGCTGAATGACATGCAAGATTCCCTCATTAGTTTTACCTTTAGGGAATATAGTTTTATTGACATTCTGAAATGATTATCTCACCTTGTAACACTGTCTCCAGACCACAGAAAGTTATATTTACCAGGAGAAGTTATCTGGACAGCTAACACAATGAGGGGATCACAATTCCCTAATCATCGGAAACAATGGGTGAAACAACACTTCTTGAAGTACAGTACTTTTAATAAATAATGGCTTTTGTACTTTTGTTTCTAAACCATTTGTAAATTTAAGATTAGACTTTGAACACAGCAATTATCAACCATGCCTACCATTACAATTGATTATGTTATTTTGACTACTTTTTTTTAAATCAAGCTTATCATGTTAACTTGGGCCAGGCATCAATTTGCTTTTGGCTAGTCAATTCCAACAATGTGAATTTTGGAACTAGGTTGAAATTATGAAAATGCTAGAAGAATTTCATTTTTTTTTTAGTCTATTAAATTCATACAGAAGTAAAGCAGTTTAAATTTCTGGACTAGAAAACCCAATCAGGAAGGAAAACAAAAGTACTATTTTTATTTAAATTTAGTGATCTTTTGGAGATCCCTTAATTACCAGTTTTTAATATATAGTATGGAAAACATTGCAGGTGGTTGAGAAAGCAACCAATCTTTATTCTATCGACATTTATTGTCTACTATGTTCCAGGCACCAATAAAAATGTCACAACATAAAATACTCTAGTTAATTCAATAGAAGGGGGGCACAAGTTACTTCTAAAAAAAGGTAAATGGTCAATATTCTAGAGCATAACAAAAGCTTGGGCCCAACTATATTCATTTGTTTCTATTACAAATAGAAATGTTATTAGCAGCAACATGACAGCATCCTTAAAAACAAATAGCTATTTTAGTACTCTTAAACAAGGGCTTAGATAAAAATGAATGATTTCGGAATTTCTCAGTTGCTGAAGTATGGATAAACTATTATCCAAACAATCACTTAAATGTACTCCATTTCATTATAAGTATAGATAAGACATTATACAACTTAAGGTTCATTTTAACCATGATTCCCTCTACCCTAGAGATGGAAACAGTTTTCTGGTATGGAGACTGGGTTTTTATCTCAGTCTATATCTTCATTTCTTGGTCCCTGTTCTTGCCAACTAAGCTGTACTTCTCTTCTTACAGTATTATTTTGCAGCATATGATACTATCCTTCTGCAAATAACTTAATCCTTAGAAGATAACAATTTCTCATGTACACTTCTTAGGAGATTTCTTTCTTTTTTTTCATTTTTCTTCCTTTTTGGTTTCTGTGCTATGAGACTCTTCTGCTCCTTTCTAATTCCCCTGAACCTTCTTTTTCTTAATATAATTTTTTAAAGATTTTATTTATTAATGAGAGACGGAGAGGGAGAGAGAGAGAGAGAGAGAGAGAGGCAGAAACACAGGCAGAGGGAGAAGCAGGCTCCATCAGGGAGCCCCCAGGCCCCTAGGATCACGCTCTGGGCTGAAAGCGGTGCTAAACCACTGAGCCACCTGGGCTGCCCTCCCCTGAACCTTCTATTCATACTACTGTTGCTTCCTTTAACATCACTGCTTACCCACATTGTTGTTGGTATGTCTCTATGCACAGGCCCTAAAACTTCCATCTGAGTTTTTCTCTCTGTGGTTGCTTTGCACTCATTATTTGAAATGATTTGATTTTCATTATTTGAAAGATAGAAAGAAAAAAAAAAAAAAAGAAAGATAGAAAGAGCTATGTATCTGCCACTTAGAAGATCCCATCATTCGGATTTGAAGAGAGAAGCTTCCAGGCTGCATCATCAGAAAGGCACTCACTTGGTACCAGGGAGAAATCCTACTGTTTCTGCAACATGCCCCCTAGCCTTCATGATAAAGCATCTGCTACTTACCAAGGCCTCAACTGAATCAGAAACCCTGCAAAATCACCACCTCTATAAATCCACTTTTAATTCATACTTCCTGGGTAAATAAACATGTGATATCAAAAGAAGATTTTTAAGAAATACCGAATGATTTCTAAAGAAAGATCCTTTTCCTTCTAATTCTAACTCACCATGAATAGATGAGCGTAATCCAAAAAGTTCTGAGCATTTTTTTGAGTATAAGCTGGGCCAGCATTTCCTGGAATTGGTCTTGATTGGAGGCATCTGGTTTATAATCTTAGCATTACAAAGAGGCTATGAGACTCCAACTTGAGCTGGCAAATGAGTTTCAGTGAGTCGTGTCTGGAAAAGCCTCTCCTTTCAGGACAACAAATTCTACAGGTTCTTTTAAAATTGGGTTGCTTTGTGAAAATTGGCACTAACATACTTCAGGGTTCCTTCAATTTCAAAATTCTAAGAACATGAGATGCAATATGATAATAATTTTTGTCTGTAGACTAAGAAAATTGATGAAAGTCACTGTAAAATTCAGAAGTTTTCTATAATAATTAATGGATCTTGGGTCACCATGGTATTTGGTCTTATTAAAAAAGATTTTCATTAATCATTCTAATGAAATTGACAAATAATGTTTGTTCCATGAAAAGTCTCTTCTGCTCATTGCACATATCTTTCTCATTGTTCAAATGAGTCATCTTCATAAGGCTTGATGTACTTCAAAAATTTGTAGGACATGTTCTATTTGATCCATTACAATTTTTTCAGTGTTTTTTTTTTTTTCAGAAGTGTACTATATAAAACAGATAAAATGAAGTTGCCTAAGTCAAAAAAAAAAAAAAAAGGAGGAGAAGAGTGTTGGACCCCACTCACACTCATTCTCCTTTCATCTCCTGCCCAACCCTGGAGGGACTTCGGCAGAACCCCTAAACTCTCTAAAGCTGAGATAGAAGATCAGATCGCTAATTCATAGCAACAAGTCTCTTCTCACAGAATTCTGCAAAATTCTAGGAGGTTATTATTTTTATTATTATTATTACTCCTAATTTACAGATGTGAGAACCAACAAAAATATGGTAAAAAAAAAAAAAAACAAACTTGCCCAATGCTACAGAACTAAAAGAAAGACTGGCATATGATTTTTTATGTATATAGCCTCATACCATATTATTCTTTTCACTTGAAAACATATGTCCATGTCAATAAATATGCTGCTTAATGATGATTCCACATACATCAACATAAGCCCTGTATAAATTACTCAACAAGGAATCAACACACATATTCCTTCTCTCTCTTAATTTCTCTTTCTGTAGATTTGTTAAACTGGATTACTTTGAAATTAGAGACACTAGAGATAATGCCAAGAGAATAGAAGATAATTCACGGATTGGGAAAAAAATACTTGCAAAAGGTATATATGATAAAATATTGTTATCCAAAATATGTGAAAAACTCTTAAAACTCAACATTAAGAAACTAAACAGCTCAATTTAAAAAATGAGCTAAAATGCTTAACAGACATTTCACCAAGAAGATTACACAGGTGACAAATAAGCCTATGAAAAGATGCTCCACATCATATGCCATCGGGGAAATACAAATTAAAATAACAAATATCACTACATACACCTATTGAAGTAGCCTTGAATATGGATCACTAACAACAAATATGTCATTATATATTTTTCCAAACTCTGAAATGAACAACACCAAGAGTGAATCCTAATGTAAACTGTTGACTTTGGGTGATAATGATATGTTAATGTAGGTTATACTATATATATTATAACCAATTACAATAAGTGTACCACTCTGGTAGGGGATTTGATAATGGTGGAGATTATGCATGTGTGGGGACAAAGAGTATATGAGAAATCTCCCAATTTCACTCAATTTTGCTGTGAACATAAAGTAGCTCTAAAAAAATAAAATCTAATTTTAAAAATGTAACAAGATTTCTGTTTCCAATCATAGTGAATAGCAGGGTCTGTACTGAACTTCCTACTGGAAACAACTAGAAAACTGGACAAAATACATGAAACCTCTGTTTTCAGATATTGGAAAATACACAGTGTAAAATTGTGATTCCTGAAAAAAAAAAAAAAAAAAAGAGAAATGATAGAAACGAGCCTGACGAGCACCATGGTTCTCCTTCCAGAGGCACAATCAGGACTGTAGTAGAATGAAGACAATCACAAGTAAGGCATGGTGACTCATGGAATGAAGAAAAAATAGTTTCAGGAATGTAAAGTAATTAGAAGTTGAAAGGCAAAATTCCAGATGAAGAAAAATTTTAAAAAAGAACTTTAGGAATCTGCATAGCAGTCCCTTTGAGTCTTTTGCTAAAGCTAAACTGTACATGCATACAGCAAAACTGTGAAGCCGTGCAAAAAAATGACCAATATACTGTAAACTGCAGAATTTCCAGAGCTCACATAGGAAAAGGAGACATTCAATTTGACTAACTGAAGTAGACTGTTCCTTCTTTTTCTTTTTTAAGATTTTACTTATTTGAGAGCGAGAGACAGAGATAGCGACAGAGAGCACAAGTTGGGAGGACAGAGAGAAGCAGGCCCTTGATGAGCAAAGAGTCTGACATGCGGCTTGATCCCAGGACTCCAGGATCATGACCTGAGCTGAAGGCAGACGCTTAACAGAGTGAGCCACTCAGGTGCCCCAAGTGGACTCTTCCTGGTAATCCTCAGAGCAGTCAGTAGAGACTCCAGAGAGCTATACCTGAGTAGTAGAAATAAATTATTCCTAAACACTAGTCGGTATCTACCCTGTCAAATCTAAAAACAATCCTCAAAAGGATTAAACCGATCCATAATAATTAAACTGTCTTCCAGAAAAAGCACAACAATCTTTAAGGAAAGATGACAAAATCTAAGCACTCAACAAAGTGCAGTATCTAGCAGCTAATCAAAAATAATTAGAAAGGCCAAGATCCAAGAAACTGTGGCATGTAGGAGCACCTGGGTGGTGCAGTCGGTTCAGTGTCCAGTTCTTGATTTTTGGCTCAGGTCATGATCTCGGGGTTGTGAGATCCAGCCCTGTGTCAGTCTCCAAACTAGGCATGGAGGCTACTAAAGCTTCTCTCTCTCCCTCTCCCTCCGTCTTCTCTCCACCTCGCTTTTTCCTTCTCTTAAAAAAAGATTGTGACACATAAGCAAAACAATTAGTACCATAAATTCTCAGAAACTAAGATTAGAAAGTAATTTCATCAACCTGATAACAGACATCCATCAAATTCTACAACTAACATCTAACTTCAGATTGAAAAACTAAATACTTCCCCTCATGCTCAGGAATAAGAAAACAAGATTGGCTCTCATCGCTTTATTTAACAAAGAATAAAAAAGCACATATTTTAGAAAGGAGGAGATTAATTCATCTTTATTTATAGATGACAGGATCATTTATGTACCAAATCCTAAGGGATTTTTTTTAAAAACAATTCCAAATTATAAATTAATTTAACAAAGTTGCAGGATAAAACATCAATATACAAATACCAATTGTTCCATATTCAACTGCAAAAAAATTGGAACTTGAAATTTAAAGCATTTCATTTTTAATATCATAATATACAAACCTATGAAATATTTAGGATTACATTTGACAAGATATGTGCAAGAGATTCCTGAGAGAAATTAAAGACTAAATAAGTGGTAAGATATAGTGCATTCCATGAATGTCAATTCTCTACAAACTTATCTATGTATTCAAAGAAATACCAATGAAATCCTACTGTTATTTTGAAAAAAATAACAAGTTCTTCCTAATATTTAAAATATACAAATTACCTAGAATATCCCAAACACTTTTGAAAAAGAAAAACAAATAAGAATTCAAAATTGGTCAAAGAGAAAAACAAAGCAAAACAAAACAAAATTGGTCAAAGAATCTGCCTAGACATCTCTCCAAAGAAGCTACACAAATGGTCAGTAAGCACATGCAAAGGTGCTTGACATCACTGATCACTAAGGAAATGTGAACAAAAATGACAATGAGATATCACCTCACAAACATTAGTGTGGCTACTATCTAAACAACAGAAAGTGACAAATATTGGTGAGGATATGGAGAAATTGGAACCTTGTTCACTGTTGGTGGAAATGTAAAAATGTTACAGCCAGTGTAGAAAATGATATGGAGCTTCCTCAAAAATATAAAAATACCATATATAAAAAGATGCTCACCATCACTCATCATCAGGGAAATGCAAATAAAAACTACAATGAGATATTACCTCACACCTGTCAGAAAGGCTGAAATTTAAAACACAAGAACCAGTAAGCATTGGGCAAAGATGTGGAGAAAAAGGAACATTCATGCACTGTTGGTGGAAATGCAAACTGGTGCAGCTACCACAGAAAACAGTATGGAGGTTCCTTAAAAATAGAACTAATCTATGATTCAATGATCATCCTACAGGGTATGTACCCCAAAATACAAAAAAAAAATACTACCTTAAAACACCCTTATGTTTATGGCAGCATTATTTATAATAGCCAAATTATGGAAGCAGCCCAAGTGTCCATCAATAGATGAGTGAATAAAAAGGAAGTGGTATATCTCTACAATGGAATATTATTCAGCCACAAAAAGGATGAACTCTTGCCATATGCCACAACATGGGTGGAGTTAGAGAGTATAACGCTAAGCAAAATAAGTCAGAGAAAAACAAATACCATATGATGTCACTCATACATGGAACTTACGAAACAAAACAAATGAACAAAGAAAAAAGAGAGAGAAATCAAGAGACAGACTCTTAGATATAAAGAACAAATTGATGGTTACTAGAGAGGAGGTGGTTAGGAGAGATGGTTGAGATAGGTGATGGGGATTGAGGAGTGCACTTGGGATGAGCACAGTGTGAAATATGGAATTGTTGCATCACTACATCGTACACCTAAAATTAATATAACACTATGTTAACTATATTGGAATTTAAATTAATAAATACAGTACAATTACCATATGACCCAGCTATTCCATTTCTGGGTATATACTCAAAATAACTGAAAGCAGGGTCTTGAAGAGATATTTATATACCCACGTCCATAGCGGCATTATTCACAATAGCTAAAATGTGGAAACAACCTATGGATAAATGGATAAGCAAAATAATGGAATCTCATTTAGTCTTATAGACAAAGGAAATTCTGCAATATGCTACCACATGGACGGACCTTAAGAACATTAGGCTAAATGGAATAAGCCAGTCACAAAAAGACAACTATTGTGGGATTCCATGTGTATGAGGTACTTCAAGTAGTCAAGATCATAGAGACAGAAAGTAGAGTGATGTTAGGAAGGGGCTCGGAGAAGGAGAAAAGGAGTTACTGTGTGATGAATATAAAATTTCAGTTTTGCAAGATGAAGAGTTCTGGAAATAGATGATGGTGACAGTTTCATAATGATCTGAATGTAGTTAATGCCACTGAACTGTATATCTAAACAGGCTTAAGATGGTAAGTTTTATGTTATGTGTATTTTACCACAATAAAAATTGGAGGAAAACTAATTAATGCAATTCACCATATCAACAGTCTAAAGAAGTAAACCATATGATCATCTCAATAAGTGTAGGAAAACCAATAGGCAAAATTCCACTAAAAACCTTTATTAAAACCTTCACTAAGGTTTTAAGAATGGAAAGGGCTTCCTAGATTTGATTAAAGAGTAGTTACCAAAAATCCTATAGTTAATATCATTGACATGATTAAAAAAATTGTATGCTCTCTCCCTAAAACTGTGAAAAAGGCAAGGATGTGGGCCCTCACTACTTGTATTCAACTTTATCCTAGAGGGCACAGGCAGTGAAACTCCCTTGGATAATAATCAAAAGAATTCTGTATTACTATAGATTAATAAAGGAAAACATTTATTATTAAAAATTTCCACTTATTCTCAAAGAAAGGCAGGACTGAGAGAAGCTTATCACCGAATGGGAGTGGAGACAGTGGTTAGCAACAGGTGGAAGAAAATAAATAAACGTTCTATCGTTGTTGTTTTTTTTTTCTTTTTATTCCTTTGTTTTAAAACTAAGTGACACAATAGTTTGTTTTCATTCTGGGGGTAAAATTCCAGTATTAAAAAAGTAGTTACTGCAGTGAGAAGAGGGAACCAGGTGGAAGGAGATGCACCAGTGCACTCAGAAGGAGGAATATCGGATAGCTCTTCCCCAGAATCTACTTCCTCATTAGCACAGTAGGAACAGTTTTAGATCGCAAATGGTTTTAGGTGCCATAAAAAATTTCAAAATCAGAAAGTCATAATGTTCTGCTGTCCCTCCATTGAATCCCAATACAACTTCATACAATGGAAGCAGATCCAGGTTGGTGGGCAGATTTGGTGGTGGGGACAACAGAAATCGCCCATCTGACCACTTCTGTATTTTTTGTAGAATATGAGCTTATCGGGGAGCAGTAATGTCTTGGTATGTAGGCAGAGATTGAGTGAGTTAGAAAAATTTAGAAATACACAACAGACATTTCTGAGCATAATAGAGAAATAGAGAATGCGGAGTAGGGTGCGGTGTTCATTTGAGATCAGAGGTCATGCATATACCCCTGAGCTGTGTGACTTAGTTCCACCCCCCAAAGTAGGTGGCTTAGTTCATGCAGTCTCTGAATTGTGCTAATCAGTTGCCACTCAAGTATAAGAGGAGGAAAAACAAAAAGAAATCTCTTGCTCTCTCCTTTGGCCTTGGTATCTCTTTCTCATATATATATATATATATATATATATATATGAGAATATATATGATTGAGAATATATATGATTATATATAATCTCCCTAAATGAAGAGATTTCTACTTTAAACCTGAGGATAATTTGAAACTTTTGTAATGAACATTTCTCAAAAAGGTAAAATGGAGAAAGAAAAATGTGGCTCCATATTTGATTCTTGGGAAGGTAGGGCAAAATTCTAGGTACTCACAGCTGTGCAACCTGG